>NC_136065.1:2087420625-2087590625 GCF_964261635.1 Lissotriton helveticus
GTCTCATTCCTGGATGCTCTGGCTGGGGTCTCATTCCAGGATGCTCTGTTTGGGGTCTCACTCCAGGATCCTCTGGCTGGGGTCTCATTCCAGGATCCTCTGTCTGGGGTCTCATTCCAGGATGCTCTGGCTGGGGTCTCATTCCTGGATCCTCTGTCTGGGGTCTCATTCCTGGATCCTCTGTCTGGGGTCTCATTCCAGGATGCTCTGGCTGGGGTCTCATTCCTGGATGCTCTAGCTCAGGTCTCATGCCAGGATGCTCTGTTTGGGGTCTCACTCCAGGATACTCTGGCTGGGGTCTCATTCCAGGATGCTCTGGCTGGGGTCTCATTCCTGGATGCTCTGGCTGGGGTCTCATTCCAGGATGCTCTGTTTGGGGTCTCACTCCAGGATCCTCTGGCTGGGGTCTCATTCCAGGATCCTCTGTCTGGGGTCTCATTCCAGGATGCTCTGGCTGGGGTCTCATTCCTGGATCCTCTGGCTGGGGTCTCATTCCTGGATCCTCTGTCTGGGGTCTCATTCCAGGATGCTCTGGCTGGGGTCTCATTCCAGAATGCTCTGTCTGGGGTCTCATTCCAGGATGCCCTGGCTGGGGTCTCATTCCTGGATGCTCTGGCTGGGGTCTCATTCCAGGATGCTCTGGCTGGGGTCTCATTCCTGGATGCTCTGGCTGGGGTCTCATTCCAGGATGCTCTGACTGGGGTCTCATTCCAGGATGCTCTGGCTGGGGTCTCATGCCAGGATGCTCTGTTTGGGGTCTCACTCCAGGATCCTCTGGCTGGGGTCTCATTCCAGGATGCTCTGGCTGGGGTCTCATGCCAGGATGCTCTGTTTGGGGTCTCACTCCAGGATCCTCTGGCTGGGGTCTCACTCCAGGATGCTCTGGCTGGGGTCTCATTCCAGGATCCTCTGTCTGGGGTCTCATTCCTGGATCCTCTGTCTGGGGTCTCATTCCAGGATGCTCTGGCTGGGGTCTCATTCCAGGATGCTCTGGCTGGGGTCTCATTCCAGGATGCTCTGGCTGGGGTCTCATTCCTGGATCCTCTGTCTGGGGTCTCATTCCAGGATGCTCTGGCTGGGGTCTCATTCCTGGATCCTCTGTCTGGGGTCTCATTCCAGGATGCTCTGGCTGGGGTCTCATTCCAGGATCCTCTGTCTGGGGTCTCATTCCTGGATCCTCTGGCTGGGGTCTCATTCCAGGATGCTCTGGCTGGGGTCTCATTCCAGGATGCTCTGGCTGGGGTCTCATTCCTGGATCCTCTGTCTGGGGTCTCATTCCAGGAAGCTCTGGCTGGGGTCTCATTCCAGGATGCTCTGGCTGGGGTCTCATTCCACGATCCTCTGGCTGGGGTCTCATTCCAGGATGCTCCGGATGGGGTCTCATTCCAGGATGCTCTGGCTGGGGTCTCATTCCAGGATCCTCTGTCTGGGGTCTCATTCCTGGATCCTCTGGCTGGGGTCTCATTCCAGAATGCCCTGGCTGGGGTCTCATTCCAGGATGCTCTGGCTGGGGTCTCATTCCAGGATGCCCTGGCTGGGGTCTCATTCCAGGATGCTCTGGCTGGGGTCTCATTCCAGGATGCTCTGGCTGGGGTCTCATTCCTGGATCCTCTGTCTGGGGTCTCATTCCAGGATGCTCTGGCTGGGGTCTCATTCCAGGATGCCCTGGCTGGGGTCTCATTCCTGGATACTCTTTATGCGGTCTCATTCCAGGATGCCCTGGCTGGGGTCTCATTCCTGGATCCTCTGTCTGGGGTCTCATTCCTGGATGCCCTGGCTGGGGTCTCATTCCTGGATGCTCTGGCTGGGGTCTCATTCCAGGATGCTCTGGCTGGGGTCTCATTCCAGGATGCTCTGGCTGGGGTCTCATTCCAGGATACTCTGTCTGGGGTCTCATTCCAGGATGCCCTGTCTGGGGTCTCATTCCTGGATGCTCTGGCTGGGGTCTCATTCCAGGATGCTCTGTCTGGGGTCTCATTCCTGGATGCTCTGGCTGGGGTCTCATTCCAGGATGCTCTGGCTGGGGTCTCATTCCTGGATGCTCTGGCTGGGGTCTCATTCCAGGATGCTCTGACTGGGGTCTCATTCCAGGATGCTCTGGCTGGGGTCTCATGCCAGGATGCTCTGGCTGGGGTCTCATTCCAGAATGCTCTGTCTGGGGTCTCATTCCAGGATGCCCTGGCTGGGGTCTCATTCCTGGATGCCCTGGCTGGGGTCTCATTCCAGGATGCTCTGGCTGGGGTCTCATTCCTGGATGCTCTGGCTGGGGTCTCATTCCAGGATGCTCTGACTGGGGTCTCATTCCAGGATGCTCTGGCTGGGGTCTCATGCCAGGATGCTCTGTTTGGGGTCTCACTCCAGGATCCTCTGGCTGGGGTCTCATTCCAGGATGCTCTGGCTGGGGTCTCATGCCAGGATGCTCTGTTTGGGGTCTCACTCCAGGATCCTCTGGCCGGGGTCTCACTCCAGGATGCTCTGGCTGGGGTCTCATTCCAGGATCCTCTGTCTGGGGTCTCATTCCTGGATCCTCTGTCTGGGGTCTCATTCCAGGATGCTCTGGCTGGGGTCTCATTCCAGGATGCTCTGGCTGGGGTCTCATTCCAGGATGCTCTGGCTGGGGTCTCATTCCTGGATCCTCTCTCTGGGGTCTCATTCCAGGATGCTCTGGCTGGGGTCTCATTCCTGGATCCTCTGTCTGGGGTCTCATTCCAGGATGCTCTGGCTGGGGTCTCATTCCAGGATCCTCTGTCTGGGGTCTCATTCCTGGATCCTCTGGCTGGGGTCTCATTCCAGGATGCTCTGGCTGGGGTCTCATTCCAGGATGCTCTGGCTGGGGTCTCATTCCTGGATCCTCTGTCTGGGGTCTCATTCCAGGATGCTCTGGCTGGGGTCTCATTCCAGGATGCTCTGGCTGGGGTCTCATTCCACGATCCTCTGGCTGGGGTCTCATTCCAGGATGCTCCGGATGGGGTCTCATTCCAGGATGCTCTGGCTGGGGTCTCATTCCAGGATGCTCTGGCTGGGGTCTCATTCCAGGATGCTCTGGCTGGGGTCTCATTCCTGGATCCTCTGTCTGGGGTCTCATTCCAGGATGCTCTGGCTGGGGTCTCATTCCAGGATGCCCTGGCTGGGGTCTCATTCCTGGATACTCTTTATGTGGTCTCATTCCAGGATGCCCTGGCTGGGGTCTCATTCCTGGATCATCTGTCTGGGGTCTCATTCCTGGATGCCCTGGCTGGGGTCTCATTCCTGGATGCTCTGGCTGGGGTCTCATTCCAGGATGCTCTGGCTGGGGTCTCATTCCAGGATGCTCTGGCTGGGGTCTCATTCCAGGATACTCTGGCTGGGGTCTCATTCCAGGATGCTCCGGATGGGGTCTCATTCCAGGATCCTCTGGCTGGGGTCTCATTCCTGGATCCTCTGTCTGGGGTCTCATTCCAGGATGCTCTGGCTGGGGTCTCATTCCAGGATGCTCTGGCTGGGGTCTCATTCCTGGATCCTCTGTCTGGGGTCTCATTCCAGGATGCTCTGGCTGGGGTCTCATTCCAGGATGCCCTGGCTGGGGTCTCATTCCTGGATACTCTTTATGCGGTCTCATTCCAGGATGCCCTGGCTGGGGTCTCATTCCTGGATCCTCTGTCTGGGGTCTCATTCCTGGATGCCCTGGCTGGGGTCTCATTCCTGGATGCTCTGGCTGGGGTCTCATTCCAGGATGCTCTGGCTGGGGTCTCATTCCAGGATGCTCTGGCTGGGGTCTCATTCCAGGATACTCTGGCTGGGGTCTCATTCCAGGATGCTCCGGATGGGGTCTCATTCCAGGATCCTCTGGCTGGGGTCTCATTCCTGGATCCTCTGTCTGGGGTCTCATTCCAGGATGCTCTGGCTGGGGTCTCATTCCAGGATGCTCTGTCTGGGGTCTCATTCCAGGATGCTCTGTCTGGGGTCTCATTCCAGGATGCTCTGGCTGGGGTCTCATTCCAGGATGCTTTGGCTGGGGTCTCATGCCTGGCTCCTCTGGCTGGGGTCTCATTCCAGGATGCTTTGGACTGGGGTCTTATTCCAGGAAGCTCTGGCTGGGGTCTCATTCCAGGATGCTCTGGCTGGGGTCTCATTCCTGGATCCTCTGTCTGGGGTCTCATTCCAGGATGCTCTGGCTGGGGTCTCATTCCTGGATCCTCTGTCTGGGGTCTCATTCCAGGATGCTCTGGCTGGGGTCTCATTCCAGGATCCTCTGTCTGGGGTCTCATTCCTGGATCCTCTGGCTGGGGTCTCATTCCAGGATGCTCTGGCTGGGGTCTCATTCCAGGATGCTCTGGCTGGGGTCTCATTCCTGGATCCTCTGTCTGGGGTCTCATTCCAGGATGCTCTGGCTGGGGTCTCATTCCAGGATGCTCTGGCTGGGGTCTCATTCCACGATCCTCTGGCTGGGGTCTCATTCCAGGATGCTCCGGATGGGGTCTCATTCCAGGATGCTCTGGCTGGGGTCTCATTCCAGGATCCTCTGTCTGGGGTCTCATTCCTGGATCCTCTGGCTGGGGTCTCATTCCAGAATGCCCTGGCTGGGGTCTCATTCCAGGATGCTCTGGCTGGGGTCTCATTCCAGGATGCTCTGGCTGGGGTCTCATTCCAGGATGCTCTGGCTGGGGTCTCATTCCTGGATCCTCTGTCTGGGGTCTAATTCCAGGATGCTCTGGCTGGGGTCTCATTCCAGGATGCCCTGGCTGGGGTCTCATTCCTGGATACTCTTTATGCGGTCTCATTCCAGGATGCCCTGGCTGGGGTCTCATTCCTGGATCCTCTGTCTGGGGTCTCATTCCTGGATGCCCTGGCTGGGGTCTCATTCCTGGATGCTCTGGCTGGGGTCTCATTCCAGGATGCTCTGGCTGGGGTCTCATTCCAGGATGCTGTGGCTGGGGTCTCATTCCAGGATACTCTGGCTGGTGTCTCATTCCAGGATGCTCCGGATGGGGTCTCATTCCAGGATCCTCTGGCTGGGGTCTCATTCCTGGATCCTCTGTCTGGGGTCTCATTCCAGGATGCTCTGGCTGGGGTCTCATTCCAGGATGCTCTGTCTGGGGTCTCATTCCAGGATGCTCTGTCTGGGGTCTCATTCCAGGATGCTCTGGCTGGGGTCTCATTCCAGGATGCTTTGGCTGGGGTCTCATGCCTGGATCCTCTGGCTGGGGTCTCATTCCAGGATGCTTTGGACTGGGGTCTCATTCCAGGATCCTCTGGCTGGGGTCTCATTCCAGGATCCTCTGGCTGGGGTCTCATTCCAGGATGCTCTGTCTGGGGTCTCATTCCAGGATGCTCTGGCTGGGGTCTCATTCCAGGATCCTCTGGCTGGGGTCTCATTCCAGGATGCTCTGGCTGGGGTCTCACTCCAGGATGCTCTGGCTGGGGTCTCGTTCCAGGATGCTCTGGCTGGGGTCTCATTCCAGGATGCTCTGGAGGGGGTCTCATTCCAGGATGCTCTGGCTGGGGTCTCATTCCTGGATCCTCTGGCTGGGGTCTCATTCCAGGATGCTCTAGCTCAGGTCTCATTCCAGGATGCTCTGGCTGGGGTCTCATTCCAGGATGCTTTGGACTGGGGTCTCATTCCAGGATGCCCTGGCTGGGGTCTCATTCAAGGATGCTCTGGCTGGGGTCTCGTTCCAGGATGCTCTGGAGGGGGTCTCATTCCAGGATGCCCTGGCTGGGGTCTCATTCCAGGATGCCCTGGCTGGAGTCTCTTTCCAAGATCCTCTGTCTGGGGTCTCATTCCGGGATGCTCTGGCTGGGGTCTCATTCCAGGATGCTCTGGCTGGGGTCTCATTCCAGGATGCTCTGGCTGGGGTCTCATTCCAGGATGCCCTGTCTGAGGTCTCATTCCGGGATGCTCCGGCTGGGGTCTCATTCTAGGATGCCCTGGCTGGGGTCTCGTTCCAGGATCCTCTGGCTGGGGTCTCATTCCACGATGCTCTGGATGGGGTCTCATTCCAGGATGCTCTGTCTGGGGTCTCATTCCAGGATACTCCGGCTGGGGTCTCATTCCAGGATGCCCTGGCTGGGGTCTCATTCCAGGATCCTCTGGCTGGGGTCTCATTCCAGGATCCTCTGGCTGGGGTCTCATTCCAGGATGCCCTGTCTGAGGTCTCATTCCGGGATGCTCCGGCTGGGGTCTCATTCTAGGATGCCCTGGCTGGGGTCTCATTCCAGGATGCTTTGGACTGGGGTCTCATTCCAGGATGCTCTAGCTGGGGTCTCATTCCAGGATCCTCTGGCTGGGGTCTCATTCCACGATGCTCTGGATGGGGTATCATTCCAGGATGCTCTGTCTGGGGTCTCATTCCAGGATACTCCGGCTGGGGTCTCATTCCAGGATGCCCTGGCTGGGGTCTCATTCCAGGATCCTCTGGCTGGGGTCTCATTCCAGGATCCTCTGGCTGGGGTCTCATTCCAGGATCCTCTGGATGGGGTCTCATTCCAGGATGCTCTGTCTGGGGTCTCATTCCAGGATCCTCTGGATGGGGTCTCATTCCAGGATGCTCTGTCTGGGGTCTCACTCCAGGATGCTCTGGCTGGGGTCTCATTCCAGGATGCTCTGGCTGGGGTCTCATTCCAGGATGCTCTGGCTGGGGTCTCATTCCAGGATGCTCTGGCTGGGGTCTCATTCCAGGATGCTCTGGCTGGGGTCTCACTCCAGGATGCTCTGGCTGGGGTCTCATTCCAGGATCCTCTGGATGGGGTCTCATTCCAGGATGCTTTGTCTGAGGTCTCATTCCAGGATGCTCTAGCTGGGGTCTCATTCCAGGATGCTCTGGTTGGGGTCTCATTCCAGGATACTCCGGCTGGGGTCTCATTCCAGGATACTCCGGCTGGGGTCTCATTCCAGGATGCCCTGGCTGGGGTCTCATTCCAGGATCCTCTGGCTGGGGTCTCATTCCGGGATGCTCTGTCTGGGGTCTCATTCCAGGATGCTCTGGCTGGGGTCTCATTCCGGGAGTCTCTGTCTGGGGTCTCATTCCGGGATCCTCTGTCTGGGGTCTCACTCTAGGATGCTCTGTCTGGGGTCTCATTCCAGGATACTCCGGCTGGGGTCTCGTTCCGGGATGCTCTGGCTGGGGTCTCATTCCAGGATGCTCTGTCTGGGGTCTCATTCCAGGATGCTCTGGCTGGGGTCTCATTCCAGGATGCTCTGGCTGGGGTCTCATTCCAGGATGCTCTGGCTGGGGTCTCACTCCAGGATGCTCTGGCTGGGGTCTCATTCCAGGATGCTCTGGCTGGGGTCTCATTCCAGGATGCTCTGGCTGGGGTCTCATTCCAGGATGCTCTGGCTGGGGTCTCACTCCAGGATGCTCTGGCTGGGGTCTCACTCCAGGATGCTCTGGCTGGGGTCTCATTCCAGGATCCTCTGGATGGGGTCTCATTCCAGGATGCTCTGTCTGAGGTCTCATTCCAGGATGCTCTAGCTGGGGTCTCATTCCAGGATGCTCTGGATGGGGTCTCATTCCAGGATACTCCGGCTGGGGTCTCATTCCAGGATACTCCGGCTGGGGTCTCATTCCAGGATGCCCTGGCTGGGGTCTCATTCCAGGATCCTCTGGCTGGGGTCTTATTCCAGGATCCTCTGGCTGGGGTCTCATTCCAGGATCCTCTGGATGGGGTCTCATTCCAGGATGCTCTGTCTGGGGTCTCATTCCAGGATTCTCCGGCTGGGGTCTCATTCCAGGATGCCCTGGCTGGGGTCTCATTCCAGGATCCTCTGGCTGGGGTCTCATTCCAGGATACTCTGGCTGGGGTCTCATTCCAGGATCCTCTGGATGGGGTCTCATTCCAGGATGCTCTGGCTGGGGTCTCATTCCAGGATCCTCTGTCTGGGGTCTCATTCCAGGATGCTCTGGCTGGGGTCTCATTCCAGGATACTCTGGCTGGGGTCTCATTCCAGGATGCTCCGGATGGGGTCTCATTCCAGGATGCTCTGACTGGGGTCTCATTCCAGGATGCTCTGGCTGGGGTCTCATTCCAGGATGCCCTGGCTGGGGTCTCATTCCAGGATGCTCTGGCTGGGGTCTCATTCCAGGATGCTCTGGCTGGGGTCTCATTCCAGGATGCTCTGGTTGGGGTCTCATTCCAGGATCCTCTGTCTGGGGTCTCATTCCAGGATGCTCTGGCTGGGGTCTCATTCCAAGATGTCCTGGCTGGGGTCCCATTCCAGGATGCCCTGGCTGGGGTCTCATTCCAGGATGCTCTGTATGAGGTCTCATTCCTGGATGCTCTGGATGAGGTCTCATTCCGGGATGCTCTTTATGCGGTCTCATTCCAGGATGCCCTGGCTGGGGTCTCATTCCGGGATGCTCTTTATGCGGTCTCATTCCAGGATGCTCTGGCTGGGGTCTCATTCCGGGATGCTCTTTATGCGGTCTCATTCCAGGATGCCCTGGCTGGGGTCTCATTCCGGGATGCTCTTTATGCGGTCTCATTCCGGGATGCTCTGGCTGGGGTCTCATTCCGGGATGCTCTTTATGCGGTCTCATTCCAGGATGCTCTGGCTGGGGTCTCATTCCAGGATGCTCTGGCTGGGGTCTCGTTCCAGGATGCTCTGGAGGGGGTCTCATTCCAGGATGCTCTGTCTGGGGTCTCATTCCAGGATGCTCTGGCTGGGGTCTCATTCCAGGATCCTCTGGCTGGGGTCTCACTCCAGGATGCTCTGGCTGGGGTCTCATTCCAGGATACTCCGGGTGGGGTCTCATTCCAGGATGCTCTGGCTGGGGTCTCATTCCAGGATGCTTTGGCTGGGGTCTCATTCCAGGATGCCCTGGCTGGGGTCTCATTCAAGGATGCTCTGGCTGGGGTCTCATTCCACGATCCTCTGGCTGGGGTCTCGTTCCAGGATGCTCTGGAGGGGGTCTCATTCCAGGATGCCCTGGCTGGGGTCTCATTCCAGGATGCCCTGGCTGGGGTCTCATTCCAGGATGCCCTGGCTGGGGTCTCTTTCCAAGATCCTCTGTCTGGGATCTCACTCCAGGATGCTCCGGCTGGGGTCTCATTCCGGGATGCTCTGGCTGGGGTCTCATTCCAGGATGCTCTGGCTGGGGTCTCATTCCAGGATGCTCTGGCTGGGGTCTCATTCCAGGATGCCCTGTCTGAGGTCTCATTCCGGGATGCTCCGGCTGGGGTCTCATTCTAGGATGCCCTGGCTGGGGTCTCGTTCCAGGATCCTCTGGCTGGGGTCTCATTCCACGATGCTCTGGATGGGGTCTCATTCCAGGATGCTCTGTCTGGGGTCTCATTCCAGGATACTCCGGCTGGGGTCTCATTCCAGGATGCCCTGGCTGGGGTCTCATTCCAGGATCCTCTGGCTGGGGTCTCATTCCAGGATCCTCTGGCTGCGGTCTCATTCCAGGATCCTCTGGATGGGGTCTCATTCCAGGATGCTCTGTCTGGGGTCTCATTCCAGGATCCTCTGGATGGGGTCTCATTCCAGGATGCTCTGTCTGGGGTCTCACTCCAGGATGCTCTGGAGGGGGTCTCATTCCAGGATGCTCTGGCTGGGGTCTCATTCCAGGATGCTCTGGCTGGGGTCTCATTCCAGGATGCCCTGGCTGGGGTCTCTTTCCAAGATCCTCTGTCTGGGGTCTCACTCCAGGATGCTCTGGCTGGGGTCTCATTCCAGGATGCTCTGGCTGGGGTCTCATTCCAGGATGCTCTGGCTGGGGTCTCATTCCAGGATGCCCTGTCTGAGGTCTCATTCCAGGATGCTCCGGCTGGGGTCTCATTCTAGGATGCCCTGGCTGGGGTCTCGTTCCAGGATACTCTGGCTGGGGTCTCATTCCACGATGCTCTGGATGGGGTCTCATTCCAGGATGCTCTGGCTGGGGTCTCATTCCAGGATGCTCTGTCTGGGGTCTCATTCCAGGATACTCCGGCTGGGGTCTCATTCCAGGATGCCCTGGCTGGGGTCTCATTCCAGGATCCTCTGGCTGTGGTCTCATTCCAGGATGCTCTGTCTGGGGTCTCATTCCAGGATGCTCTGGCTGGGGTCTCATTCCAGGATGCTTTGGCTGGGGTCTCATGCCTGGATCCTCTGGCTGGGGTCTCATTCCAGGATGCTTTGGACTGGGGTCTCATTCCAGGATCCTCTGGCTGGGGTCTCATTCCAGGATCCTCTGGCTGGGGTCTCATTCCAGGATGCTCTGTCTGGGGTCTCATTCCAGGATGCTCTGTCTGGGGTCTCATTCCAGGATACTCCGGGTGGGGTCTCATTCCAGGATGCTCTGGCTGGGGTCTCATTCCAGGATCCTCTGGCTGGGGTCTCATTCCAGGATGCTCTGTCTGGGGTCTCATTCCAGGATGCTCTGGCTGGCGTCTCATTCCAGGATCCTCTGGCTGGGGTCTCACTCCAGGATGCTCTGGCTGGGGTCTCATTCCAGGATACTCCGGGTGGGGTCTCATTCCAGGATGCTCTGGCTGGGGTCTCATTCCAGGATGCTTTGGACTGGGGTCTCATTCCAGGATGCCCTGGCTGGGGTCTCATTCAAGGATGCTCTGGCTGGGGTCTCATTCCACGATCCTCTGGCTGGGGTCTCGTTCCAGGATGCTCTGGAGGGGGTCTCATTCCAGGATGCCCTGGCTGGGGTCTCATTCCAGGATGCCCTGGCTGGGGTCTCATTCCAGGATGCCCTGGCTGGGGTCTCTTTCCAAGATCCTCTGTCTGGGGTCTCACTCCAGGATGCTCTGGCTGGGGTCTCATTCCAGGATGCTCTGGCTGGGGTCTCATTCCAGGATGCTCTGGCTGGGGTCTCATTCCAGGATGCCCTGTCTGAGGTCTCATTCCGGGATGCTCCGGCTGGGGTCTCATTCTAGGATGCCCTGGCTGGGGTCTCGTTCCAGGATACTCTGGCTGGGGTCTCATTCCACGATGCTCTGGATGGGGTCTCATTCCAGGATGCTCTGGCTGGGGTCTCATTCCAGGATGCTCTGTCTGGGGTCTCATTCCAGGATACTCCGGCTGGGGTCTCATTCCAGGATGCCCTGGCTGGGGTCTCATTCCAGGATCCTCTGGCTGTGGTCTCATTCCAGGATCCTCTGGCTGGGGTCTCATTCCAGGATCCTCTGGATGGGGTCTCATTCCAGGATGCTCTGTCTGGGGTCTCATTCCAGGATCCTCTGGATGGGGTCTCATTCCAGGATGCTCTGTCTGGGGTCTCACTCCAGGATGCTCTGGCTGGGGTCTCATTCCAGGATGCTCTGACTGGGGTCTCATTCCAGAATGCTCTGGCTGGGGTCTCATTCCAGGATGCTCTGGCTGGGGTCTCATTCCAGGATGCTCTGGCTGGGGTCTCACTCCAGGATGCTCTGGCTGGGGTCTCATTCCAGGATCCTCTGGATGGGGTCTCATTCCAGGATGCTCTGTCTGAGGTCTCATTCCAGGATGCTCTAGCTGGGGTCTCATTCCAGGATGCTCTGGTTGGGGTCTCATTCCAGGATACTCCGGCTGGGGTCTCATTCCAGGATACTCCGGCTGGGGTCTCATTCCGGGATGCCCTGGCTGGGGTCTCATTCCAGGATCCTCTGGCTGGGGTCTCATTCCGGGATGCTCTGTCTGGGGTCTCATTCCAGGATGCTCTGGCTGGGGTCTCATTCCGGGATGCTCTGTCTGGGGTCTCATTCCGGGATCCTCTGTCTGGGGTCTCACTCCAGGATGCTCTGTCTGGGGTCTCATTCCAGGATACTCCGGCTGGGGTCTCATTCCAGGATCCTCTGTCTGGGGTCTCATTCCAGGATGCTCTGGCTGGGGTCTCATTCCAGGATTCTCTGGCTGGGGTCTCATTCCAGGATGCTCTGGCTGGGGTCTCATTCCAGGATGCTCTGGCTGGGGTCTCACTCCAGGATGCTCTGGCTGGGGTCTCATTCCAGGATGCTCTGGCTGGGGTCTCATTCCAGGATGCTCTGGCTGGGGTCTCATTCCAGGATGCTCTGGCTGGGGTCTCATTCAGGATCCTCTGGCTGGGGTCTCATTCCAGGATCCTCTGTCTGGGGTCCCATTCCAGGATCCTCTGGCTGGGGTCTCATTCCAGGATCCTCTGTCTGGGGTCTCATTCCAGGATGCTCTGGCTGGGGTCTCATTCCAGGATGCCCTGGCTGGGGTCTCATTCCAGGATGCCCTGGCTGGGGTCTCATTCCAGGATGCTCTGTATGAGGTCTCATTCCTGGATGCTCTGGATGAGGTCTCATTCCGGGATGCTCTTTATGCGGTCTCATTGCAGGATGCCCTGGCTGGGGTCTCATTCCGGGATGCTCTTTATGCGGTCTCATTCCAGGATGCTCTGGCTGGGGTCTCATTCCGGGATGCTCTTTATGCGGTCTCATTCCAGGATGCCCTGGCTGGGGTCTCATTCCGGGATGCTCTTTATGCGGTCTCATTCCGGATGCTCTGGCTGGGGTCTCATTCCGGGATGCTCTTTATGCGGTCTCATTCCAGGATGCTCTGGCTGGGGTCTCATTCCAAGATGCTCTGGCTGGGGTCTCATGCCTGGATGCTCTGTATGCGGTCTCATTCCAGGATGCTCTGGCTGGGGTCTCATGCCAGGATGCTCTGTTTGGGGTCTCACTCCAGGATACTCTGGCTGGGGTCTCATTCCTGGATGCCCTGGCTGGGGTCTCATTCCAGGATGCTCTGTATGCGGTCTCATTCCAGGATGCTCTGGCTGGGGTCTCATGCCAGGATGCTCTGGCTGGGGTCTCATTCCAGGATGCTCTGGCTGGGGTCTCATTCCTGGATGCTCTGGCTGGGGTCTCGTTCCAGGATGCTCTGGCTGGGGTCTCGTTCCAGGATGCTCTGGCTGGGGTCTCTTTCCAGGATGCTCTGGCTGGGGTCTCATTCCAGGATGCTCTGGCTGGGGTCTCATGCCAGGATGCTCTGTTTGGGGTCTCACTCCAGGATACTCTGGCTGGGGTCTCATTCCTGGATGCCCTGGCTGGGGTCTCATTCCTGGATGCTCTGGCTGGGGTCTCATTCCAGGATGCTCTGGCTGGGGTCTCATTCCACGATGCTCTGGCTGGGGTCTCATTCCAGGATACTCTGGCTGGGGTCTCGTTCCAGGATGCTCTGGCTGGGGTCTCATTCCTGGATGCTCTGGCTGGGGTCTCATGCCAGGATGCTCTGTTTGGGGTCTCACTCCAGGATCCTCTGGCTGGGGTCTCATTCCAGGATCCTCTGTCTGGGGTCTCATTCCAGGATGCTCTGGCTGGGGTCTCATTCCAGGATGCTCTGGACTGGGGTCTCGTTCCAGGATGCTCTGGTTGGGGTCTCATTCCAGGATGCTCTGGCTGGGGTCTCATTCCAGGATGCTCTGGCTGGGGTCTCGTTCCAGGATGCTATGGCTGGGGTCTCATTCCTGGATGCTCTAGCTCAGGTCTCATGCCAGGATGCTCTGTTTGGGGTCTCACTCCAGGATACTCTGGCTGGGGTCTCATTCCAGGATGCTCTGGCTGGGGTCTCATTCCTGGATGCTCTGGCTGGGGTCTCATTCCAGGATGCTCTGTTTGGGGTCTCACTCCAGGATCCTCTGGCTGGGGTCTCATTCCAGGATCCTCTGTCTGGGGTCTCATTCCAGGATGCTCTGGCTGGGGTCTCATTCCTGGATCCTCTGTCTGGGGTCTCATTCCTGGATCCTCTGTCTGGGGTCTCATTCCAGGATGCTCTGGCTGGGGTCTCATTCCTGGATGCTCTAGCTCAGGTCTCATGCCAGGATGCTCTGTTTGGGGTCTCACTCCAGGATACTCTGGCTGGGGTCTCATTCCAGGATGCTCTGGCTGGGGTCTCATTCCTGGATGCTCTGGCTGGGGTCTCATTCCAGGATGCTCTGTTTGGGGTCTCACTCCAGGATCCTCTGGCTGGGGTCTCATTCCAGGATCCTCTGTCTGGGGTCTCATTCCAGGATGCTCTGGCTGGGGTCTCATTCCTGGATCCTCTGGCTGGGGTCTCATTCCTGGATCCTCTGTCTGGGGTCTCATTCCAGGATGCCCTGGCTGGGGTCTCATTCCAGAATGCTCTGTCTGGGGTCTCATTCCAGGATGCCCTGGCTGGGGTCTCATTCCTGGATGCTCTGGCTGGGGTCTCATTCCAGGATGCTCTGGCTGGGGTCTCATTCCTGGATGCTCTGGCTGGGGTCTCATTCCAGGATGCTCTGACTGGGGTCTCATTCCAGGATGCTCTGGCTGGGGTCTCATGCCAGGATGCTCTGTTTGGGGTCTCACTCCAGGATCCTCTGGCTGGGGTCTCATTCCAGGATGCTCTGGCTGGGGTCTCATGCCAGGATGCTCTGTTTGGGGTCTCACTCCAGGATCCTCTGGCTGGGGTCTCACTCCAGGATGCTCTGGCTGGGGTCTCATTCCAGGATCCTCTGTCTGGGGTCTCATTCCTGGATCCTCTGTCTGGGGTCTCATTCCAGGATGCTCTGGCTGGGGTCTCATTCCAGGATGCTCTGGCTGGGGTCTCATTCCAGGATGCTCTGGCTGGGGTCTCATTCCTGGATCCTCTGTCTGGGGTCTCATTCCAGGATGCTCTGGCTGGGGTCTCATTCCTGGATCCTCTGTCTGGGGTCTCATTCCAGGATGCTCTGGCTGGGGTCTCATTCCAGGATCCTCTGTCTGGGGTCTCATTCCTGGATCCTCTGGCTGGGGTCTCATTCCAGGATGCTCTGGCTGGGGTCTCATTCCAGGATGCTCTGGCTGGGGTCTCATTCCTGGATCCTCTGTCTGGGGTCTCATTCCAGGATGCTCTGGCTGGGGTCTCATTCCAGGATGCTCTGGCTGGGGTCTCATTCCACGATCCTCTGGCTGGGGTCTCATTCCAGGATGCTCCGGATGGGGTCTCATTCCAGGATGCTCTGGCTGGGGTCTCATTCCAGGATCCTCTGTCTGGGGTCTCATTCCTGGATCCTCTGGCTGGGGTCTCATTCCAGAATGCCCTGGCTGGGGTCTCATTCCAGGATGCTCTGGCTGGGGTCTCATTCCAGGATGCCCTGGCTGGGGTCTCATTCCAGGATGCTCTGGCTGGGGTCTCATTCCAGGATGCTCTGGCTGGGGTCTCATTCCTGGATCCTCTGTCTGGGGTCTCATTCCAGGATGCTCTGGCTGGGGTCTCATTCAGGATGCCCTGGCTGGGGTCTCATTCCTGGATACTCTTTATGCGGTCTCATTCCAGGATGCCCTGGCTGGGGTCTCATTCCTGGATCCTCTGTCTGGGGTCTCATTCCTGGATGCCCTGGCTGGGGTCCCATTCCTGGATGCTCTGGCTGGGGTCTCATTCCAGGATGCTCTGGCTGGGGTCTCATTCCAGGATGCTCTGGCTGGGGTCTCATTCCAGGATACTCTGTCTGGGGTCTCATTCCAGGATGCCCTGGCTGGGGTCTCATTCCTGGATGCTCTGGCTGGGGTCTCATTCCAGGATGCTCTGTCTGGTGTCTCATTCCTGGATGCTCTGGCTGGGGTCTCATTCCAGGATGCTCTGGCTGGGGTCTCATTCCTGGATGCTCTGGCTGGGGTCTCATTCCAGGATGCTCTGACTGGGGTCTCATTCCAGGATGCTCTGGCTGGGGTCTCATGCCAGGATGCTCTGGCTGGGGTCTCATTCCAGAATGCTCTGTCTGGGGTCTCATTCCAGGATGCCCTGGCTGGGGTCTCATTCCTGGATGCCCTGGCTGGGGTCTCATTCCAGGATGCTCTGGCTGGGGTCTCATTCTTGGATGCTCTGGCTGGGGTCTCATTCCAGGATGCTCTGACTGGGGTCTCATTCCAGGATGCTCTGGCTGGGGTCTCATTCCTGGATGCCCTGGCTGGGGTCTCATGCCAGGATGCTCTGTCTGGGGTCTCATTCCAGGATGCTCTGGCTGGGGTCTCATGCCTGGATCCTCTGTCTGGGGTCTCATTCCAGGATGCTCTGGCTGGGGTCTCATTCCAGGATCCTCTGTCTGGGGTCTCATTCCTGGATCCTCTGGCTGGGGTCTCATTCCAGGATGCTCTGGCTGGGGTCTCATTCCAGGATGCTCTGGCTGGGGTCTCATTCCTGGATCCTCTGTCTGGGGTCTCATTCCAGGATGCTCTGGCTGGGGTCTCATTCCAGGATGCTCTGGCTGGGGTCTCATTCCACGATCCTCTGGCTGGGGTCTCATTCCAGGATGCTCCGGATGGGGTCTCATTCCAGGATGCTCTGGCTGGGGTCTCATTCCAGGATGCTCTGGCTGGGGTCTCATTCCAGGATGCTCTGGCTGGGGTCTCATTCCTGGATCCTCTGTCTGGGGTCTCATTCCAGGATGCTCTGGCTGGGGTCTCATTCCAGGATGCCCTGGCTGGGGTCTCATTCCTGGATACTCTTTATGCGGTCTCATTCCAGGATGCCCTGGCTGGGGTCTCATTCCTGGATCCTCTGTCTGGGGTCTCATTCCTGGATGCCCTGGCTGGGGTGTCATTCCTGGATGCTCTGGCTGGGGTCTCATTCCAGGATGCTCTGGCTGGGGTCTCATTCCAGGATGCTCTGGCTGGGGTCTCATTCCAGGATACTCTGGCTGGGGTCTCATTCCAGGATGCTCCGGATGGGGTCTCATTCCAGGATCCTCTGGCTGGGGTCTCATTCCTGGATCCTCTGTCTGGGGTCTCATTCCAGGATGCTCTGGCTGGGGTCTCATTCCAGGATGCTCTGGCTGGGGTCTCATTCCTGGATCCTCTGTCTGGGGTCTCATTCCAGGATGCTCTGGCTGGGGTCTCATTCCAGGATGCCCTGGCTGGGGTCTCATTCCTGGATACTCTTTATGCGGTCTCATTTCAGGATGCCCTGGCTGGGGTCTCATTCCTGGATCCTCTGTCTGGGGTCTCATTCCTGGATGCCCTGGCTCGGGTCTCATTCCTGGATGCTCTGGCTGGGGTCTCATTCCAGGATGCTCTGGCTGGGGTCTCATTCCAGGATGCTCTGGCTGGGGTCTCATTCCAGGATACTCTGGCTGGGGTCTCATTCCAGGATGCTCCGGATGGGGTCTCATTCCAGGATCCTCTGGCTGGGGTCTCATTCCTGGATCCTCTGTCTGGGGTCTCATTCCAGGATGCTCTGGCTGGGGTCTCATTCCAGGATGCTCTGTCTGGGGTCTCATTCCAGGATGCTCTGGCTGGGGTCTCATTCCAGGATGCTTTGGCTGGGGTCTCATGCCTGGATCCTCTGGCTGGGGTCTCATTCCAGGATGCTTTGGACTGGGGTCTTATTCCAGGATGCTCTGGCTGGGGTCTCATTCCAGGATGCTCTGGCTGGGGTCTCATTCCAGGATGCTCTGGCTGGGGTCTCATTCCTGGATCCTCTGTCTGGGGTCTCATTCCAGGATGCTCTGGCTGGGGTCTCATTCCAGGATGCCCTGGCTGGGGTCTCATTCCTGGATACTCTTTATGCGGTCTCATTCCGGGATGCCCTGGCTGGGGTCTCATTCCTGGATCCTCTGTCTGGGGTCTCATTCCTGGATGCCCTGGCTGGGGTCTCATTCCTGGATGCTCTGGCTGGGGTCTCATTCCAGGATGCTCTGGCTGGGGTCTCATTCCAGGATGCTCTGGCTGGGGTCTCATTCCAGGATACTCTGGCTGGGGTCTCATTCCAGGATGCTCCGGATGGGGTCTCATTCCAGGATCCTCTGGCTGGGGTCTCATTCCTGGATCCTCTGTCTGGGGTCTCATTCCAGGATGCTCTGGCTGGGGTCTCATTCCAGGATGCTCTGGCTGGGTTCTCATTCCTGGATCCTCTGTCTGGGGTCTCATTCCAGGATGCTCTGGCTGGGGTCTCATTCCAGGATGCCCTGGCTGGGGTCTCATTCCTGGATACTCTTTATGCGGTCTCATTCCAGGATGCCCTGGCTGGGGTCTCATTCCTGGATCCTCTGTCTGGGGTCTCATTCCAGGATGCTCTGGCTGGGGTCTCATTCCAGGATGCTCTGGCTGGGGTCTCATTCCAGGATGCTCTGGCTGGGGTCTCATTCCAGGATACTCTGGCTGGGGTCTCATTCCAGGATGCTCCGGATGGGGTCTCATTCCAGGATCCTCTGGCTGGGGTCTCATTCCTGGATCCTCTGTCTGGGGTCTCATTCCAGGATGCTCTGGCTGGGGTCTCATTCCAGGATGCTCTGTCTGGGGTCTCATTCCAGGATGCTCTGTCTGGGGTCTCATTCCAGGATGCTCTGGCTGGGGTCTCATTCCAGGATGCTTTGGCTGGGGTCTCATGCCTGGATCCTCTGGCTGGGGTCTCATTCCAGGATGCTTTGGACTGGGGTCTTATTCCAGGATGCTCTGGCTGGGGTCTCATTCCAGGATGCTCTGGCTGGGGTCTCATTCCTGGATCCTCTGTCTGGGGTCTCATTCCAGGATGCTCTGGCTGGGGTCTCATTCCTGGATCCTCTGTCTGGGGTCTCATTCCAGGATGCTCTGGCTGGGGTCTCATTCCAGGATCCTCTGTCTGGGGTCTCATTCCAGGATGCTCTGGCTGGGGTCTCGTTCCAGGATGCTCTGGCTGGGGTCTCGTTCCAGGATGCTCTGGCTGGGGTCTCTTTCCAGGATGCTCTGGCTGGGGTCTCATTCCAGGATGCTCTGGCTGGGGTCTCATGCCAGGATGCTCTGTTTGGGGTCTCACTCCAGGATACTCTGGCTGGGGTCTCATTCCTGGATGCCCTGGCTGGGGTCTCATTCCTGGATGCTCTGGCTGGGGTCTCATTCCAGGATGCTCTGGCTGGGGTCTCATTCCAGGATGCTCTGGCTGGGGTCTCATTCCAGGATACTCTGGCTGGGGTCTCGTTCCAGGATGCTCTGGCTGGGGTCTCATTCCTGGATGCTCTGGCTGGGGTCTCATGCCAGGATGCTCTGTTTGGGGTCTCACTCCAGGATCCTCTGGCTGGGGTCTCATTCCAGGATCCTCTGTCTGGGGTCTCATTCCAGGATGCTCTGGCTGGGGTCTCATTCCAGGATGCTCTGGACTGGGGTCTCGTTCCAGGATGCTCTGGTTGGGGTCTCATTCCAGGATGCTCTGGCTGGGGTCTCATTCCAGGATGCTCTGGCTGGGGTCTCGTTCCAGGATGCTATGGCTGGGGTCTCATTCCTGGATGCTCTAGCTCAGGTCTCATGCCAGGATGCTCTGTTTGGGGTCTCACTCCAGGATACTCTGGCTGGGGTCTCATTCCAGGATGCTCTGGCTGGGGTCTCATTCCTGGATGCTCTGGCTGGGGTCTCATTCCAGGATGCTCTGTTTGGGGTCTCACTCCAGGATCCTCTGGCTGGGGTCTCATTCCAGGATCCTCTGTCTGGGGTCTCATTCCAGGATGCTCTGGCTGGGGTCTCATTCCTGGATCCTCTGTCTGGGGTCTCATTCCTGGATCCTCTGTCTGGGGTCTCATTCCAGGATGCTCTGGCTGGGGTCTCATTCCTGGATGCTCTAGCTCAGGTCTCATGCCAGGATGCTCTGTTTGGGGTCTCACTCCAGGATACTCTGGCTGGGGTCTCATTCCAGGATGCTCTGGCTGGGGTCTCATTCCTGGATGCTCTGGCTGGGGTCTCATTCCAGGATGCTCTGTTTGGGGTCTCACTCCAGGATCCTCTGGCTGGGGTCTCATTCCAGGATCCTCTGTCTGGGGTCTCATTCCAGGATGCTCTGGCTGGGGTCTCATTCCTGGATCCTCTGGCTGGGGTCTCATTCCTGGATCCTCTGTCTGGGGTCTCATTCCAGGATGCCCTGGCTGGGGTCTCATTCCAGAATGCTCTGTCTGGGGTCTCATTCCAGGATGCCCTGGCTGGGGTCTCATTCCTGGATGCTCTGGCTGGGGTCTCATTCCAGGATGCTCTGGCTGGGGTCTCATTCCTGGATGCTCTGGCTGGGGTCTCATTCCAGGATGCTCTGACTGGGGTCTCATTCCAGGATGCTCTGGCTGGGGTCTCATGCCAGGATGCTCTGTTTGGGGTCTCACTCCAGGATCCTCTGGCTGGGGTCTCATTCCAGGATGCTCTGGCTGGGGTCTCATGCCAGGATGCTCTGTTTGGGGTCTCACTCCAGGATCCTCTGGCTGGGGTCTCACTCCAGGATGCTCTGGCTGGGGTCTCATTCCAGGATCCTCTGTCTGGGGTCTCATTCCTGGATCCTCTGTCTGGGGTCTCATTCCAGGATGCTCTGGCTGGGGTCTCATTCCAGGATGCTCTGGCTGGGGTCTCATTCCAGGATGCTCTGGCTGGGGTCTCATTCCTGGATCCTCTGTCTGGGGTCTCATTCCAGGATGCTCTGGCTGGGGTCTCATTCCTGGATCCTCTGTCTGGGGTCTCATTCCAGGATGCTCTGGCTGGGGTCTCATTCCAGGATCCTCTGTCTGGGGTCTCATTCCTGGATCCTCTGGCTGGGGTCTCATTCCAGGATGCTCTGGCTGGGGTCTCATTCCAGGATGCTCTGGCTGGGGTCTCATTCCTGGATCCTCTGTCTGGGGTCTCATTCCAGGATGCTCTGGCTGGGGTCTCATTCCAGGATGCTCTGGCTGGGGTCTCATTCCACGATCCTCTGGCTGGGGTCTCATTCCAGGATGCTCCGGATGGGGTCTCATTCCAGGATGCTCTGGCTGGGGTCTCATTCCAGGATCCTCTGTCTGGGGTCTCATTCCTGGATCCTCTGGCTGGGGTCTCATTCCAGAATGCCCTGGCTGGGGTCTCATTCCAGGATGCTCTGGCTGGGGTCTCATTCCAGGATGCCCTGGCTGGGGTCTCATTCCAGGATGCTCTGGCTGGGGTCTCATTCCAGGATGCTCTGGCTGGGGTCTCATTCCTGGATCCTCTGTCTGGGGTCTCATTCCAGGATGCTCTGGCTGGGGTCTCATTCAGGATGCCCTGGCTGGGGTCTCATTCCTGGATACTCTTTATGCGGTCTCATTCCAGGATGCCCTGGCTGGGGTCTCATTCCTGGATCCTCTGTCTGGGGTCTCATTCCTGGATGCCCTGGCTGGGGTCTCATTCCTGGATGCTCTGGCTGGGGTCTCATTCCAGGATGCTCTGGCTGGGGTCTCATTCCAGGATGCTCTGGCTGGGGTCTCATTCCAGGATACTCTGTCTGGGGTCTCATTCCAGGATGCCCTGGCTGGGGTCTCATTCCTGGATGCTCTGGCTGGGGTCTCATTCCAGGATGCTCTGTCTGGTGTCTCATTCCTGGATGCTCTGGCTGGGGTCTCATTCCAGGATGCTCTGGCTGGGGTCTCATTCCTGGATGCTCTGGCTGGGGTCTCATTCCAGGATGCTCTGACTGGGGTCTCATTCCAGGATGCTCTGGCTGGGGTCTCATGCCAGGATGCTCTGGCTGGGGTCTCATTCCAGAATGCTCTGTCTGGGGTCTCATTCCAGGATGCCCTGGCTGGGGTCTCATTCCTGGATGCCCTGGCTGGGGTCTCATTCCAGGATGCTCTGGCTGGGGTCTCATTCCTGGATGCTCTGGCTGGGGTCTCATTCCAGGATGCTCTGACTGGGGTCTCATTCCAGGATGCTCTGGCTGGGGTCTCATGCCAGGATGCTCTGTTTGGGGTCTCACTCCAGGATCCTCTGGCTGGGGTCTCATTCCAGGATGCTCTGGCTGGGGTCTCATGCCAGGATGCTCTGTTTGGGGTCTCACTCCAGGATCCTCTGGCCGGGGTCTCACTCCAGGATGCTCTGGCTGGGGTCTCATTCCAGGATCCTCTGTCTGGGGTCTCATTCCTGGATCCTCTGTCTGGGGTCTCATTCCAGGATGCTCTGGCTGGGGTCTCATTCCAGGATGCTCTGGCTGGGGTCTCATTCCAGGATGCTCTGGCTGGGGTCTCATTCCTGGATCCTCTGTCTGGGGTCTCATTCCAGGATGCTCTGGCTGGGGTCTCATGCCTGGATCCTCTGTCTGGGGTCTCATTCCAGAATGCTCTGGCTGGGGTCTCATTCCAGGATCCTCTGTCTGGGGTCTCATTCCTGGATCCTCTGGCTGGGGTCTCATTCCAGGATGCTCTGGCTGGGGTCTCATTCCAGGATGCTCTGGCTGGGGTCTCATTCCTGGATCCTCTGTCTGGGGTCTCATTCCAGGATGCTCTGGCTGGGGTCTCATTCCAGGATGCTCTGGCTGGGGTCTCATTCCACGATCCTCTGGCTGGGGTCTCATTCCAGGATGCTCCGGATGGGGTCTCATTCCAGGATGCTCTGGCTGGGGTCTCATTCCAGGATGCTCTGGCTGGGGTCTCATTCCAGGATGCTCTGGCTGGGGTCTCATTCCTGGATCCTCTGTCTGGGGTCTCATTCCAGGATGCTCTGGCTGGGGTCTCATTCCAGGATGCCCTGGCTGGGGTCTCATTCCTGGATACTCTTTATGCGGTCTCATTCCAGGATGCCCTGGCTGGGGTCTCATTCCTGGATCCTCTGTCTGGGGTCTCATTTCTGGATGCCCTGGCTGGGGTCTCATTCCTGGATGCTCTGGCTGGGGTCTCATTCCAGGATGCTCTGGCTGGGGTCTCATTCCAGGATGCTCTGGCTGGGGTCTCATTCCAGGATACTCTGGCTGGGGTCTCATTCCATGATGCTCCGGATGGGGTCTCATTCCAGGATCCTCTGGCTGGGGTCTCATTCCTGGATCCTCTGTCTGGGGTCTCATTCCAGGATGCTCTGGCTGGGGTCTCATTCCAGGATGCTCTGGCTGGGGTCTCATTCCTGGATCCTCTGTCTGGGGTCTCATTCCAGGATGCTCTGGCTGGGGTCTCATTCCAGGATGCCCTGGCTGGGGTCTCATTCCTGGATACTCTTTATGCGGTCTCATTCCAGGATGCCCTGGCTGGGGTCTCATTCCTGGATCCTCTGTCTGGGGTCTCATTCCTGGATGCCCTGGCTCGGGTCTCATTCCTGGATGCTCTGGCTGGGGTCTCATTCCAGGATGCTCTGGCTGGGGTCTCATTCCAGGATGCTCTGGCTGGGGTCTCATTCCAGGATACTCTGGCTGGGGTCTCATTCCAGGATGCTCCGGATGGGGTCTCATTCCAGGATCCTCTGGCTGGGGTCTCATTCCTGGATCCTCTGTCTGGGGTCTCATTCCAGGATGCTCTGGCTGGGGTCTCATTCCAGGATGCTCTGTCTGGGGTCTCATTCCAGGATGCTCTGTCTGGGGTCTCATTCCAGGATGCTCTGGCTGGGGTCTCATTCCAGGATGCTTTGGCTGGGGTCTCATGCCTGGATCCTCTGGCTGGGGTCTCATTCCAGGATGCTTTGGACTGGGGTCTTATTCCAGGATGCTCTGGCTGGGGTCTCATTCCAGGATGCTCTGGCTGGGGTCTCATTCCAGGATGCTCTGGCTGGGGTCTCATTCCTGGATCCTCTGTCTGGGGTCTCATTCCAGGATGCTCTGGCTGGGGTCTCATTCCAGGATGCCCTGGCTGGGGTCTCATTCCTGGATACTCTTTATGCGGTCTCATTCCAGGATGCCCTGGCTGGGGTCTCATTCCTGGATCCTCTGTCTGGGGTCTCATTCCTGGATGCCCTGGCTGGGGTCTCATTCCTGCATGCTCTGGCTGGGGTCTCATTCCAGGATGCTCTGGCTGGGGTCTCATTCCAGGATGCTCTGGCTGGGGTCTCATTCCAGGATACTCTGGCTGGGGTCTCATTCCAGGATGCTCCGGATGGGGTCTCATTCCAGGATCCTCTGGCTGGGGTCTCATTCCTGGATCCTCTGTCTGGGGTCTCATTCCAGGATGCTCTGGCTGGGGTCTCATTCCAGGATGCTCTGGCTGGGGTCTCATTCCTGGATCCTCTGTCTGGGGTCTCATTCCAGGATGCTCTGGCTGGGGTCTCATTCCAGGATGCCCTGGCTGGGGTCTCATTCCTGGATACTCTTTATGCGGTCTCATTCCAGGATGCCCTGGCTGGGGTCTCATTCCTGGATCCTCTGTCTGGGGTCTCATTCCTGGATGCCCTGGCTGGGGTCTCATTCCTGGATGCTCTGGCTGGGGTCTCATTCCAGGATGCTCTGGCTGGGGTCTCATTCCAGGATGCTCTGGCTGGGGTCTCATTCCAGGATACTCTGGCTGGGGTCTCATTCCAGGATGCTCCGGATGGGGTCTCATTCCAGGATCCTCTGGCTGGGGTCTCATTCCTGGATCCTCTGTCTGGGGTCTCATTCCAGGATGCTCTGGCTGGGGTCTCATTCCAGGATGCTCTGTCTGGGGTCTCATTCCAGGATGCTCTGTCTGGGGTCTCATTCCAGGATGCTCTGGCTGGGGTCTCATTCCAGGATGCTTTGGCTGGGGTCTCATGCCTGGATCCTCTGGCTGGGGTCTCATTCCAGGATGCTTTGGACTGGGGTCTTATTCCAGGATGCTCTGGCTGGGGTCTCATTCCAGGATGCTCTGGCTGGGGTCTCATTCCTGGATCCTCTGTCTGGGGTCTCATTCCAGGATGCTCTGGCTGGGGTCTCATTCCTGGATCCTCTGTCTGGGGTCTCATTCCAGGATGCTCTGGCTGGGGTCTCATTCCAGGATCCTTTGTCTGGGGTCTCATTCCTGGATCCTCTTGCTGGGGTCTCATTCCAGGATGCTCTGGCTGGGGTCTCATTCCAGGATGCTGTGGCTGGGGTCTCATTCCTGGATCCTCTGTCTGGGGTCTCATTCCAGGATGCTCTGGCTGGGGTCTCATTCCAGGATGCTCTGGCTGGGGTCTCATTCCACGATCCTCTGGCTGGGGTCTCATTCCAGGATGCTCCGGATGGGGTCTCATTCCAGGATGCTCTGGCTGGGGTCTCATTCCAGGATCCTCTGTCTGGGGTCTCATTCCTGGATCCTCTGGCTGGGGTCTCATTCCAGAATGCCCTGGCTGGGGTCTCATTCCAGGATGCTCTGGCTGGGGTCTCATTCCAGGATGCTCTGGCTGGGGTCTCGTTCCAGGATGCTCTGGCTGGGGTCTCATTCCTGGATCCTCTGTCTGGGGTCTCATTCCAGGATGCTCTGGCTGGGGTCTCATTCCAGGATGCCCTGGCTGGGGTCTCATTCCTGGATACTCTTTATGCGGTCTCATTCCAGGATGCCCTGGCTGGGGTCTCATTCCTGGATCCTCTGTCTGGGGTCTCATTCCTGGATGCCCTGGCTGGGGTCTCATTCCTGGATGCTCTGGATGGGGTCTCATTCCAGGATGCTCTGGCTGGGGTCTCATTCCAGGATGCTGTGGCTGGGGTCTCATTCCAGGATACTCTGGCTGGGGTCTCATTCCAGGATGCTCCGGATGGGGTCTCATTCCAGGATCCTCTGGCTGGGGTCTCATTCCTGGATCCTCTGTCTGGGGTCTCATTCCAGGATGCTCTGGCTGGGGTCTCATTCCAGGATGCTCTGTCTGGGGTCTCATTCCAGGATGCTCTGTCTGGGGTCTCATTCCAGGATGCTCTGGCTGGGGTCTCATTCCAGGATGCTTTGGCTGGGGTCTCATGCCTGGATCCTCTGGCTGGGGTCTCATTCCAGGATGCTTTGGACTGGGGTCTCATTCCAGGATCCTCTGGCTGGGGTCTCATTCCAGGATCCTCTGGCTGGGGTCTCATTCCAGGATGCTCTGTCTGGGGTCTCATTCCAGGATGCTCTGGCTGGGGTCTCATTCCAGGATCCTCTGGCTGGGGTCTCATTCCAGGATGCTCTGGCTGGGGTCTCACTCCAGGATGCTCTGGCTGGGGTCTCGTTCCAGGATGCTCTGGCTGGGGTCTCATTCCAGGATGCTCTGGAGGGGGTCTCATTCCAGGATGCTCTGGCTGGGGTCTCATTCCTGGATCCTCTGGCTGGGGTCTCATTCCAGGATGCTCTAGCTCAGGTCTCATTCCAGGATGCTCTGGCTGGGGTCTCATTCCAGGATGCTTTGGACTGGGGTCTCATTCCAGGATGCCCTGGCTGGGGTCTCATTCAAGGATGCTCTGGCTGGGGTCTCATTCCACGATCCTCTGGCTGGGGTCTCGTTCCAGGATGCTCTGGAGGGGGTCTCATTCCAGGATGCCCTGGCTGGGGTCTCATTCCAGGATGCCCTGGCTGGAGTCTCTTTCCAAGATCCTCTGTCTGGGGTCTCATTCCGGGATGCTCTGGCTGGGGTCTCATTCCAGGATGCTCTGGCTGGGGTCTCATTCCAGGATGCTCTGGCTGGGGTCTCATTCCAGGATGCCCTGTCTGAGGTCTCATTCCGGGATGCTCCGGCTGGGGTCTCATTCTAGGATGCCCTGGCTGGGGTCTCGTTCCAGGATCCTCTGGCTGGGGTCTCATTCCACGATGCTCTGGATGGGGTCTCATTCCAGGATGCTCTGTCTGGGGTCTCATTCCGGGATGCTCCGGCTGGGGTCTCATTCTAGGATGCCCTGGCTGGGGTCTCATTCCAGGATGCTTTGGACTGGGGTCTCATTCCAGGATGCTCTAGCTGGGGTCTCATTCCAGGATCCTCTGGCTGGGGTCTCATTCCAGGATGCTCTGGCTGGGGTCTCATTCCAGGATGCTCTGGCTGGGGTCTCATTCCAGGATGCTCTGGCTGGGGTCTCACTCCAGGATGCTCTGGCTGGGGTCTCACTCCAGGATGCTCTGGCTGGGGTCTCATTCCAGGATCCTCTGGATGGGGTCTCATTCCAGGATGCTCTGTCTGAGGTCTCATTCCAGGATGCTCTAGCTGGGGTCTCATTCCAGGATGCTCTGGATGGGGTTTCATTCCAGGATACTCCGGCTGGGGTCTCATTCCAGGATACTCCGGCTGGGGTCTCATTCCAGGATGCCCTGGCTGGGGTCTCATTCCAGGATCCTCTGGCTGGGGTCTCATTCCAGGATCCTCTGGCTGGGGTCTCATTCCAGGATCCTCTGGATGGGGTCTCATTCCAGGATGCTCTGTCTGGGGTCTCATTCCAGGATACTCCGGCTGGGGTCTCATTCCAGGATGCCCTGGCTGGGGTCTCATTCCAGGATCCTCTGGCTGGGGTCTCATTCCAGGATACTCTGGCTGGGGTCTCATTCCAGGATCCTCTGGATGGGGTCTCATTCCAGGATGCTCTGGCTGGTGTCTGATTCCAGGATCCTCTGTCTGGGGTCTCATTCCAGGATGCTCTGGCTGGGGTCTCATTCCAGGATACTCTGGCTGGGGTCTCATTCCAGGATGCTCCGGATGGGGTCTCATTCCAGGATGCTCTGACTGGGGTCTCATTCCAGGATGCTCTGGCTGGGGTCTCATTCCAGGATGCCCTGGCTGGGGTCTCATTCCAGGATGCTCTGGCTGGGGTCTCATTCCAGGATGCTCTGGCTGGGGTCTCATTCCAGGATGCTCTGGTTGGGGTCTCATTCCAGGATCCTCTGTCTGGGGTCTCATTCCAGGATGCTCTGGCTGGGGTCTCATTCCAAGATGCCCTGGCTGGGGTCTCATTCCAGGATGCCCTGGCTGGGGTCTCATTCCAGGATGCTCTGTATGAGGTCTCATTCCTGGATGCTCTGGATGAGGTCTCATTCCGGGATGCTCTTTATGCGGTCTCATTCCAGGATGCCCTGGCTGGGGTCTCATTCCGGGATGCTCTTTATGCGGTCTCATTCCAGGATGCTCTGGCTGGGGTCTCATTCCGGGATGCTCTTTATGCGGTCTCATTCCAGGATGCCCTGGCTGGGGTCTCATTCCGGGATGCTCTTTATGCGGTCTCATTCCGGGATGCTCTGGCTGGGGTCTCATTCCGGGATGCTCTTTATGCGGTCTCATTCCAGGATGCTCTGGCTGGGGTCTCATTCCAGGATGCTCTGGCTGGGGTCTCATTCCAGGATGCTCTGGCTGGGGTCTCATTCCGGGATGCTCTGGCTGGGGTCTCATTCCAGGATGCTCTGGCTGGGGTCTCATTCCAGAATGCTCTGGCTGGGGTCTCATTCCGGGATGCTCTGGCTGGGGTCTCATTCCAGGATGCTCTGGCTGGGGTCTCATTCCAGGATGCCCTGGCTGGGGTCTCGTTCCAGGATGTTCTGGCTGGGGTCTCATTCCTGGATGCTCTGGCTGGGGTCTCATTCCAGGATGCTCTGGCTGGGGTCTCATTCCAGGATGCTCTGGCTGGGGTCTCATTCCGGGATGCTCTGGCTGGGGTCTCATTCCAGGATGCTCTGGCTGGGGTCTCATTCCAGGATGCTCTGGCTGGGGTCTCATTCCAGGATGCTCTGGCTGGGGTCTCATTCCAGGATGCCCTGGCTGGGGTCTCGTTCCAGGATGTTCTGGCTGGGGTCTCATTCCGGGATGCTCTGGCTGGGGTCTCATTCCAGGATGCCCTGGCTGGGGTCTCGTTCCAGGATGCTCTGGCTGGGGTCTTATGCCAGGATCCTCTGTTTGGGATCTCATTCCAGGATGCTCTGGATAGGGTCTCATTCCAGGATGCTCTGTATGCGGTCTCATTCCTGGATGCTCTGGCTCAGGTCTCATTCCACAATGCTCTGGCTGGGGTCTCATTCCAGGATGCTCTGGATGGGGTCTCATTCCACGATGCTCTGGATGGGGTCTCATTCCGGGATGCTCTGGCTGGGGTCTCATTCCAGGATGCTCTGGATGGGGTCTCTTTCCAGGATGCTCTGGCTGGGGTCTCATGCCTGGATGCTCTGGCTGGGGTCTCATTCCAGGATACTCTGGATGGGGTCTCATTCCACGATGCTCTGGCTGGGGTCTCATGCCTGGATGCTCTGGCTGGGGTCTCATTCCAGGATGCTCTGGCTGGGGTCTCATGCCTGGATGCTCTGGCTGGGGTCTCATTCCAGGATGCTCTGGCTGGGGTCTCATTCCACGATGCTCTGGATGGGGTCTCATTCCAGGATCCTCTGGATGGGGTCTCATTCCAGGATCCTCTGGCTGGGGTGTCATTCCAGGATCCTCTGGCTGGAGTCTCATTCCAGGATCCTCTGTATGAGGTCTCATTCCGGGATGCTCTGGCTGGGGTCTCATTCCAGGATGCTCTGGATGGGGTCTCTTTTCAGGATGCTCTGGATGGGGTCTCGTTCCAGGATGTTCATTCTGGGGTCTCATTCCTGGATACTCTTTATGCGGTTTCATTCCAGGATGCTCTGGCTGGGGTCTCATGCCTGGATGCTCTGGCTGGTGTCTCATTCCAGGATACTCTGGCTGGGGTCTCATTCCAGGATGCTCCGGATGGGGTCTCATTCCAGGATCCTCTGGCTGGGGTCTCATTCCAGGATGCTCTGGATGGGGTCTCATTCCAGGATGCTCTGGCTGGGGTCTCATTCCAGGATGCTCTGGCTGGGGTCTCATTCCAGGATGCTTTGGACTGGGGTCTCATTCCAGGATCCTCTGGCTGGGGTCTCATTCCAGGATCCTCTGGCTGGGGTCTCATTCCAGGATCCTCTGGCTGGGGTCTCATTCCAGGATGCTCTGTCTGGGGTTTCATTCCAGGATACTCCGGGTGGGGTCTCATTCCAGGATGCTCTGGCTGGGGTCTCATTCCAGGATGCTCTGGAGGGGGTCTCATTCCAGGATTCTCTGGCTGGGGTCTCATTCCAGGATGCTCTGTCTGGGGTCTCATTCCAGGATGCTCTGGCTGGGGTCTCATTCCAGGATCCTCTGGCTGGGGTCTCACTCCAGGATGCTCTGGCTGGGGTCTCATTCCAGGATACTCCGGGTGGGGTCTCATTCCAGGATGCTCTGGCTGGGGTCTCATTCCAGGATGCTTTGGCTGGGGTCTCATTCCAGGATGCCCTGGCTGCGGTCTCTTTCCAAGATCCTCTGTCTGGGGTCTCACTCCAGGATGCTCCGGCTGGGGTCTCATTCCGGGATGCTCTGGCTGGGGTCTCATTCCAGGATGCTCTGGCTGGGGTCTCATTCCAGGATGCTCTGGCTGGGGTCTCATTCCAGGATGCCCTGTCTGAGGTCTCATTCCGGGATGCTCCGGCTGGGGTCTCATTCTAGGATGCCCTGGCTGGGGTCTCGTTCCAGGATCCTCTGGCTGGGGTCTCATTCCACGATGCTCTGGATGGGGTCTCATTCCAGGATGCTCTGTCTGGGGTCTCATTCCAGGATACTCCGGCTGGGGTCTCATTCCAGGATGCCCTGGCTGGGGTCTCATTCCAGGATCCTCTGGCTGGGGTCTCATTCCAGGATCCTCTGGCTGGGGTCTCATTCCAGGATCCTCTGGATGGGGTCTCATTCCAGGATGCTCTGTCTGGGGTCTCATTCCAGGATCCTCTGGATGGGGTCTCATTCCAGGATGCTCTGTCTGGGGTCTCACTCCAGGATGCTCTGGCTGGGGTCTCATTCCAGGATGCTCTGGCTGGGGTCTCATTCCAGGATGCTCTGGCTGGGGTCTCATTCCAGGATGCTCTGGCTGGGGTCTCATTCCAGGATGCTCTGGCTGGGGTCTCACTCCAGGATGCTCTGGCTGGGGTCTCATTCCAGGATCCTCTGGATGGGGTCTCATTCCAGGATGCTCTGTCTGAGGTCTCATTCCAGGATGCTCTAGCTGGGGTCTCATTCCAGGATGCTCTGGTTGGGGTCTCATTCCAGGATACTCCGGCTGGGGTCTCATTCCAGGATACTCCGGCTGGGGTCTCATTCCAGGATGCCCTGGCTGGGGTCTCATTCCAGGATCCTCTGGCTGGGGTCTCATTCCGGGATGCTCTGGCTGGGGTCTCATTCCTGGATCCTCTGTCTGGGGTCTCATTCCAGGATGCTCTGGCTGGGGTCTCATTCCAGGATGCTCTGTCTGGGGTCTCATTCCAGGATGCTCTGTCTGGGGTCTCATTCCAGGATGCTCTGGCTGGGGTCTCATTCCAGGATGCTTTGGCTGGGGTCTCATGCCTGGATCCTCTGGCTGGGGTCTCATTCCAGGATGCTTTGGACTGGGGTCTCATTCCAGGATCCTCTGGCTGGGGTCTCATTCCAGGATCCTCTGGCTGGGGTCTCATTCCAGGATGCTCTGTCTGGGGTCTCATTCCAGGATGCTCTGTCTGGGGTCTCATTCCAGGATACTCCGGGTGGGGTCTCATTCCAGGATGCTCTGGCTGGGGTCTCATTCCAGGATCCTCTGGCTGGGGTCTCATTCCAGGATCCTCTGTCTGGGGTCTCATTCCAGGATGCTCTGGCTGGGGTCTCATTCCAGGATCCTCTGGCTGGGGTCTCACTCCAGGATGCTCTGGCTGGGGTCTCATTCCAGGATACTCCGGGTGGGGTCTCATTCCAGGATGCTCTGGCTGGGGTCTCATTCCAGGATGCTTTGGACTGGGGTCTCATTCCAGGATGCCCTGGCTGGGGTCTCATTCAAGGATGCTCTGGCTGGGGTCTCATTCCACGATCCTCTGGCTGGGGTCTCGTTCCAGGATGCTCTGGAGGGGGTCTCATTCCAGGATGCCCTGGCTGGGGTCTCATTCCAGGATGCCCTGGCTGGGGTCTCATTCCAGGATGCCCTGGCTGGGGTCTCTTTCCAAGATCCTCTGTCTGGGGTCTCACTCCAGGATGCTCTGGCTGGGGTCTCATTCCAGGATGCTCTGGCTGGGGTCTCATTCCAGGATGCTCTGGCTGGGGTCTCATTCCAGGATGCCCTGTCTGAGGTCTCATTCCGGGATGCTCCGGCTGGGGTCTCATTCTAGGATGCCCTGGCTGGGGTCTCGTTCCAGGATACTCTGGCTGGGGTCTCATTCCACGATGCTCTGGATGGGGTCTCATTCCAGGATGCTCTGGCTGGGGTCTCATTCCAGGATGCTCTGTCTGGGGTCTCATTCCAGGATACTCCGGCTGGGGTCTCATTCCAGGATGCCCTGGCTGGGGTCTCATTCCAGGATCCTCTGGCTGTGGTCTCATTCCAGGATGCTCTGTCTGGGGTCTCATTCCAGGATGCTCTGGCTGGGGTCTCATTCCAGGATGCTTTGGCTGGGGTCTCATGCCTGGATCCTCTGGCTGGGGTCTCATTCCAGGATGCTTTGGACTGGGGTCTCATTCCAGGATCCTCTGGCTGGGGTCTCATTCCAGGATCCTCTGGCTGGGGTCTCATTCCAGGATGCTCTGTCTGGGGTCTCATTCCAGGATGCTCTGTCTGGGGTCTCATTCCAGGATACTCCGGGTGGGGTCTCATTCCAGGATGCTCTGGCTGGGGTCTCATTCCAGGATCCTCTGGCTGGGGTCTCATTCCAGGATGCTCTGTCTGGGGTCTCATTCCAGGATGCTCTGGCTGGGGTCTCATTCCAGGATCCTCTGGCTGGGGTCTCACTCCAGGATGCTCTGGCTGGGGTCTCATTCCAGGATACTCCGGGTGGGGTCTCATTCCAGGATGCTCTGGCTGGGGTCTCATTCCAGGATGCTCTGGACTGGGGTCTCATTCCAGGATGCCCTGGCTGGGGTCTCATTCAAGGATGCTCTGGCTGGGGTCTCATTCCACGATCCTCTGGCTGGGGTCTCGTTCCAGGATGCTCTGGAGGGGGTCTCATTCCAGGATGCCCTGGCTGGGGTCTCATTCCAGGATGCCCTGGCTGGGGTCTCATTCCAGGATGCCCTGGCTGGGGTCTCTTTCCAAGATCCTCTGTCTGGGGTCTCACTCCAGGATGCTCTGGCTGGGGTCTCATTCCAGGATGCTCTGGCTGGGGTCTCATTCCAGGATGCTCTGGCTGGGGTCTCATTCCAGGATGCCCTGTCTGAGGTCTCATTCCGGGATGCTCCGGCTGGGGTCTCATTCTAGGATGCCCTGGCTGGGGTCTCGTTCCAGGATACTCTGGCTGGGGTCTCATTCCACGATGCTCTGGATGGGGTCTCATTCCAGGATGCTCTGGCTGGGGTCTCATTCCAGGATGCTCTGTCTGGGGTCTCATTCCAGGATCCTCTGGATGGGGTCTCATTCCAGGATGCTCTGTCTGGGGTCTCACTCCAGGATCCTCTGGATGGGGTCTCATTCCAGGATGCTCTGTCTGGGGTCTCACTCCAGGATGCTCTGGCTGGGGTCTCATTCCAGGATGCTCTGGCTGGGGTCTCATTCCAGGATGCTCTGGCTGGGGTCTCATTCCAGGATGCTCTGGCTGGGGTCTCATTCCAGGATGCTCTGGCTGGGGTCTCACTCCAGGATGCTCTGGCTGGGGTCTCATTCCAGGATCCTCTGGATGGGGTCTCATTCCAGGATGCTCTGTCTGAGGTCTCATTCCAGGATGCTCTAGCTGGGGTCTCATTCCAGGATGCTCTGGTTGGGGTCTCATTCCAGGATACTCCGGCTGGGGTCTCATTCCAGGATACTCCGGCTGGGGTCTCATTCCAGGATGCCCTGGCTGGGGTCTCATTCCAGGATCCTCTGGCTGGGGTCTCATTCCGGGATGCTCTGTCTGGGGTCTCATTCCAGGATGCTCTGGCTGGGGTCTCATTCCGGGATGCTCTGTCTGGGGTCTCATTCCGGGATCCTCTGTCTGGGGTCTCACTCCAGGATGCTCTGTCTGGGGTCTCATTCCAGGATACTCCGGCTGGGGTCTCATTCCAGGATCCTCTGTCTGGGGTCTCATTCCAGGATGCTCTGGCTGGGGTCTCATTCCAGGATACTCTGGCTGGGGTCTCATTCCAGGATGCTCTGGCTGGGGTCTCATTCCAGGATGCTCTGGCTGGGGTCTCACTCCAGGATGCTCTGGCTGGGGTCTCATTCCAGGATGCTCTGGCTGGGGTCTCATTCCAGGATGCTCTGGCTGGGGTCTCATTCCAGGATGCTCTGGCTGGGGTCTCATTCCAGGATCCTCTGGCTGGGGTCTCATTCCAGGATCCTCTGTCTGGGGTCCCATTCCAGGATCCTCTGGCTGGGGTCTCATTCCAGGATCCTCTGTCTGGGGTCTCATTCCAGGATGCTCTGGCTGGGGTCTCATTCCAGGATGCCCTGGCTGGGGTCTCATTCCAGGATGCCCTGGCTGGGGTCTCATTCCAGGATGCTCTGTATGAGGTCTCATTCCTGGATGCTCTGGATGAGGTCTCATTCCGGGATGCTCTTTATGCGGTCTCATTCCAGGATGCCCTGGCTGGGGTCTCATTCCGGGATGCTCTTTATGCGGTCTCATTCCAGGATGCTCTGGCTGGGGTCTCATTCCGGGATGCTCTTTATGCGGTCTCATTCCAGGATGCCCTGGCTGGGGTCTCATTCCGGGATGCTCTTTATGCGGTCTCATTCCGGGATGCTCTGGCTGGGGTCTCATTCCGGGATGCTCTTTATGCGGTCTCATTCCAGGATGCTCTGGCTGGGGTCTCATTCCAGGATGCTCTGTCTGGGGTCTCATTCCGGGATGCTCTGGCTGGGGTCTCATTCCAGGATGCTCTGGCTGGGGTCTCATTCCAGGATGTCCTGGCTGGGGTCTCGTTCCAGGATGTTCTGGCTGGGGTCTCGTTCCTGGATGCTCTGGCTGGGGTCTCATTCCAGGATCCTCTGGCTGGGGTCTCATTCCAGGATGCTCTGGCTGGGGTCTCATTCCGGGATGCTCTGGCTGGGGTCTCATTCCAGGATGCTCTGGCTGGGTTCTCATTCCAGGATGCTCTGGCTGGGGTCTCATTCCAGGATGCTCTGGCTGGGGTCTCATTCCAGGATGCCCTGGCTGGGGTCTCGTTCCAGGATGTTCTGGCTGGGGTCTCATTCCGGGATGCTCTGGCTGGGGTCTCATTCCAGGATGCTCTGGCTGGGGTCTCACTCCAGGATGCTCTGGCTGGGGTCTCATTCCAGGATCCTCTGGATGGGGTCTCATTCCAGGATGCTCTGTCTGAGGTCTCATTCCAGGATGCTCTAGCTGGGGTCTCATTCCAGGATGCTCTGGTTGGGGTATCATTCCAGGATACTCCGGCTGGGGTCTCATTCCAGGATACTCTGACTGGGGTCTCATTCCAGGATCCTCTGGCTGGGGTCTCATTCCGGGATGCTCTGGCTGGGGTCTCATTCCTGGATCCTCTGTCTGGGGTCTCATTCCAGGATGCTCTGGCTGGGGTCTCATTCCAGGATGCTCTGTCTGGGGTCTCATTCCAGGATGCTCTGTCTGGGGTCTCATTCCAGGATGCTCTGGCTGGGGTCTCATTCCAGGATGCTTTGGCTGGGGTCTCATGCCTGGATCCTCTGGCTGGGGTCTCATTCCAGGATGCTCTGGCTGGGGTCTCATTCCAGGATGCTCTGGCTGGGGTCTCATTCCGGGATGCTCTGGCTGGGGTCTCATTCCAGGATGCTCTGGCTGGGGTCTCATTCCAGGATGTCCTGGCTGGGGTCTCGTTCCAGGATGTTCTGGCTGGGGTCTCGTTCCTGGATGCTCTGGCTGGGGTCTCATTCCAGGATCCTCTGGCTGGGGTCTCATTCCAGGATGCCCTGGCTGGGGTCTCATTCCAGGATCCTCTGGCTGGGGTCTCATTCCGGGATGCTCTGTCTGGGGTCTCATTCCAGGATGCTCTGGCTGGGGTCTCATTCCGGGATGCTCTGTCTGGGGTCTCATTCCAGGATCCTCTGGCTGGGGTCTCACTCCAGGATGCTCTGGCTGGGGTCTCATTCCAGGATACTCCGGGTTGGGTCTCATTCCAGGATGCTCTGGCTGGGGTCTCATTCCAGGATGCTTTGGACTGGGGTCTCATTCCAGGATGCCCTGGCTGGGGTCTCATTCAAGGATGCTCTGGCTGGGGTCTCATTCCACGATCCTCTGGCTGGGGTCTCGTTCCAGGATGCTCTGGAGGGGGTCTCATTCCAGGATGCCCTGGCTGGGGTCTCATTCCAGGATGCCCTGGCTGGGGTCTCTTTCCAAGATCCTCTGTCTGGGGTATCACTCCAGGATGCTCTGGCTGGGGTCTCATTCCAGGATGCTCTGGCTGGGGTCTCATTCCAGGATGCTCTGGCTGGGGTCTCATTCCAGGATGCCCTGTCTGAGGTCTCATTCCGGGATGCTCCGGCTGGGGTCTCATTCTAGGATGCCCTGGCTGGGGTCTCGTTCCAGGATCCTCTGGCTGGGGTCTCATTCCACGATGCTCTGGATGGGGTCTAATTCCAGGATGCTCTGTCTGGGGTCTCATTCCAGGATACTCCGGCTGGGGTCTCATTCCAGGATGCCCTGGCTGGGGTCTCATTCCAGGATCCTCTGGCTGGGGTCTCATTCCAGGATCCTCTGGCTGGGGTCTCATTCCAGGATCCTCTGGATGGGGTCTCATTCCAGGATGCTCTGTCTGGGGTTTCATTCCAGGATCCTCTGGATGGGGTCTCATTCCAGGATGCTCTGTCTGGGGTCTCACTCCAGGATGCTCTGGCTGGGGTCTCATTCCAGGATGCTCTGGCTGGGGTCTCATTCCAGGATGCTCTGGCTGGGGTCTCATTCCAGGATGCTCTGGCTGGGGTCTCACTCCAGGATGCTCTGGCTGGGGTCTCATTCCAGGATCCTCTGGATGGGGTCTCATTCCAGGATGCTCTGTCTGAGGTCTCATTCCAGGATGCTCTAGCTGGGGTCTCATTCCAGGATGCTCTGGTTGGGGTCTCATTCCAGGATACTCCGGCTGGGGTCTCATTCCAGGATGCCCTGGCTGGGGTCTCATTCCAGGATCCTCTGGCTGGGGTCTCATTCCGGGATGCTCTGTCTGGGGTCTCATTCCAGGATGCTCTGGCTGGGGTCTCATTCCGGGATGCTCTGTCTGGGGTCTCATTCCGGGATCCTCTGTCTGGGGTCTCACTCCAGGATGCTCTGTCTGGGGTCTCATTCCAGGATACTCCGGCTGGGGTCTCATTCCGGGATGCTCTGGCTGGGGTCTCATTCCAGGATGCTCTGTCTGGGGTCTCATTCCAGGATGCTCTGGCTGGGGTCTCATTCCAGGATGCTCTAGCTGGGGTCTCATTCCAGGATGCTCTGGCTGGGGTCTCACTCCAGGATGCTCTGGCTGGGGTCTCATTCCAGGATGCTCTGGCTGGGGTCTCATTCCAGGATGCTCTGGCTGGGGTCTCATTCCAGGATGCTCTGGCTGGGGTCTCATTCCAGGATGCTCTGGCTGGGGTCTCACTCCAGGATGCTCTGGCTGGGGTCTCATTCCAGGATCCTCTGGATGGGGTCTCATTCCAGGATGCTCTGTCTGAGGTCTCATTCCAGGATGCTCTAGCTGGGGTCTCATTCCAGGATGCTCTGGATGGGGTCTCATTCCAGGATACTCCGGCTGGGGTCTCATTCCAGGATACTCCGGCTGGGGTCTCATTCCAGGATGCCCTGGCTGGGGTCTCATTCCAGGATACTCCGGCTGGGGTCTCATTCCAGGATGCCCTGGCTGGGGTCTCATTCCAGGATCCTCTGGCTGGGGTCTCATTCCAGGATACTCTGGCTGGGGTCTCATTCCAGGATCCTCTGGATGGGGTCTCATTCCAGGATGCTCTGGCTGGGGTCTCATTCCAGGATCCTCTGTCTGGGGTCTCATTCCAGGATGCTCTGGCTGGGGTCTCATTCCAGGATACTCTGGCTGGGGTCTCATTCCAGGATGCTCCAGATGGGGTCTCATTCCAGGATGCTCTGACTGGGGTCTCATTCCAGGATGCTCTGGCTGGGGTCTCATTCCAGGATGCCCTGGCTGGGGTCTCATTCTAGGATGCTCTGGCTGGGGTCTCATTCCAGGATGCTCTGGCTGGGGTCTCATTCCAGGATGCTCTGGTTGGGGTCTCATTCCAAGATCCTCTGTCTGGGGTCTCATTCCAGGATGCTCTGGCTGGGGTCTCATTCCAGGATGCCCTGGCTGGGGTCTCATTCCAGGATGCCCTGGCTGGGGTCTCATTCCAGGATGCTCTGTATGAGGTCTCATTCCTGGATGCTCTGGATGAGGTCTCATTCCGGGATGCTCTGGATGAGGTCTCATTCCGGGATGCTCTTTATGCGGTCTCATTCCAGGATGCCCTGGCTGGGGTCTCATTCCGGGATGCTCTTTATGCGGTCTCATTCCAGGATGCTCTGGCTGGGGTCTCATTCCGGGATGCTCTTTATGCGGTCTCATTCCAGGATGCCCTGGCTGGGGTCTCATTCCGGGATGCTCTTTATGCGGTCTTATTCCGGGATGCTCTGGCTGGGGTCTCATTCCGGGATGCTCTTTATGCGGTCTCATTCCAGGATGCTCTGGCTGGGGTCTCATTCCAGGATGCTCTGTCTGGGGTCTCATTCCGGGATGCTCTGGCTGGGGTCTCATTCCAGGATGCTCTGGCTGGGGTCTCATTCCAGGATGCTCTGGCTGGGGTCTCATTCCGGGATACTCTGGCTGGGGTCTCATTCCAGGATGCTCTGGCTGGGGTCTCATTCCAGGATGCCCTGGCTGGGGTCTCGTTCCAGGATGTTCTGGCTGGGGTCTCATTCCTGGATGCTCTGGCTGGGGTCTCATTCCAGGATGCTCTGGCTGGGGTCTCATTCCAGGATGCTCTGGCTGGGGTCTCATTCCGGGATGCTCTGGCTGGGGTCTCATTCCAGGATGCTCTGGCTGGGGTCTCATTCCAGGATGCTCTGGCTGGGGTCTCATTCCAGGATGCTCTGGCTGGGGTCTCATTCCAGGATGCCCTGGCTGGGGTCTCGTTCCAGGATGTTCTGGCTGGGGTCTCATTCCGGGATGCTCTGGCTGGGGTCTCATTCCAGGATGCCCTGGCTGGGGTCTCGTTCCAGGATGCTCTGGCTGGGGTCTCATGCCAGGATCCTATGTTTGGGATCTCATTCCAGGATGCTCTGGCTGGGGTCTCATTCCAGGATCCTCTGGCTGGGGTCTCATTCCAGGATGCTCTGGATGGGGTCTCATTCCAGGATGTTCTGTATGCGGTCTCATTCCTGGATGCTCTAGCTCAGGTCTCATTCCACAATGCTCTGGCTGGGGTCTCATTCCAGGATATTCCAGGTGGGGTCTCATTACAGGATCCTCTGTATGAGGTCTCATTCCGGGATGCTCTGGCTGGGGTCTCATTCCAGGATACTCTGGATGGGGTCTCATTCCACGATGCTCTGGATGGGGTCTCATTCCGGGATGCTCTGGCTGGGGTCTCATTCCAGGATGCTCTGGATGGGGTCTCTTTCCAGGATGCTCTGGCTGGGGTCTCATGCCTGGATGCTCTGGCTGGGGTCTCATTCCAGGATGCTCTGGCTGGGGTCTCATGCCTGGATGCTCTGGCTGGGGTCTCATTCCAGGATGCTCTGGCTGGGGTCTCATTCCACGATGCTCTGGATGGGGTCTCATTCCAGGATCCTCTGGATGGGGTCTCATTCCAGGATCCTCTGGCTGGGGTGTCATTCCAGGATCCTCTGGCTGGAGTCTCATTCCAGGATCCTCTGTATGAGGTCTCATTCCGGGATGCTCTGGCTGGGGTCTCATTCCAGGATGCTCTGGATGGGGTCTCTTTTCAGGATGCTCTGGATGGGGTCTCGTTCCAGGATGTTCTGTCTGGGGTCTCATTCCTGGATACTCTTTATGCGGTTTCATTCCAGGATGCTCTGGCTGGGGTCTCATGCCTGGATGCTCTGGCTGGTGTCTCATTCCAGGATGCTCTGTCTGGGGTCTCATTCCAGGATGCTCTGTATGAGGTCTCATTCCTGGATACTCTAGCTCAGGTCTCATTCCAGGATGCCCTGGCTGGGGTCTCATTCCAGGATGATCTTACTGGAGTCTCATTCCAGGATCTTCTGTATGCGGTCTCATTCCGGGATGCTCTGGCTGGGGTCTCATTCCGGGATGCTCTTGTTAAAAGGTAGGGCCGATGTCGACCAAGAACCCTTCAGTATTTGCCCGGCGTTAGCCGCCTCTCATACCATTCGAGATTACCAAACAAAGAGGCAGGCGCTGGAGACAGAAGGCAGGAAACAGGAGTTTATTCCGACGGAGCAGAACACGTCAAATCAGACAACAGGGTATCTTCTCGAGGTGCTCTAAACGCATCCTTGAGGCCTGGCCCCTTATAGACAGGTTTATTGCTTTATTACATGAAACACATTCTTGTCAATACTTTGATGTACGGAAAGACATCCTCGGAATCCTCACTTTGGGCCTGTTCCCACACACATTTACAGTAGAAGTCCCCACCCCGGTCACAGTAGGTGATGACTATCGCACACCAGGACATTCCGTCGATTCCCGGAATGTGTGTCTGATCGGATCTCATGGGGTGGGGGGGGCTTTGATCAGTCAGAGATCCTTTGAATCGGGGCAGCTGCTTACTGTAAGGGGGCCAATAAATGGTGTCCGCAGGGCCAGGTGGCGCCCTGGGAACGTGCAGGACGATTGGGCACAGAGGAAAGGGGGTTCATCAAAGGATGGGGAGGAGTTGGCCGGGAGCGGAATGCATTTCCGAGGCAGAGTCGCGCTGGAGGGGAGTTTTATGGTTCAGGTATGAGAGAGCGGGGGCTATCAGCGCGCGGGGGACGCTTGCGAGGTTAGAGGGAGAGACGCGCTGGCTAGCGGCGCTGGGCAGGGAGACCATGGTTTTCAAAATGGCTGCCACTTACGCGCACAAAGGGGCCTAAAAAGGGACAAGATGGTGTGCCCAATGTTTCATGATTTTCACTTTACGCTCCACAGTGGGTATGGTGAACATAAACGAACGCGGCTTATGTATACCGATTTTAGTCATTTTCCACACTCTGGCTGGGGTCTCATTCCAGGATGCTCTGGATGGGGTCTCATTCCAGGATGCTCTGGATGGGGTCTCTTTCCAGGATGCTCCGGGTGGGGTCTCATTCCAGGATCCTCTGGATGGGGTCTCTTTCCAGGATGCTCTGGAAGGGGTCTCTTGCCAGGATGCTCTGGATGGGGTCTCTTTCCAGGATGCTCTGGCTGGAGTCTCATTGCAGGATCCTCTGGATGGGGTCTCATTCCACGATGCTCTGGCTGGGGTCTCATTCTAGGATACTCCGGGTGGGGTCTCATTCCAGGATCCTCTGGCTGGGGTCTCATTCCAGGATGCTCTGGCTGGGGTCTCATTCCAGGATCCTCTGGCTGGAGTCTCATTCCAGGATCCTCTGGATGGGGTCTCATTCCACGATGCTCTGGCTGGGGTCTCATTCTAGGATACTCCGGGTGGGGTCTCATTCCAGGATCCTCTGGCTGGGGTCTCATTCCAGGATGCTCTGTATGCGGTCTCATTCCAGGATGCCCTGGCTGGGGTCTCGTTCCAGGATGCCCTGGCTGGGGTCTCATTCCAGGATCCTCTGGCTGGGGTCTCATTCCAGGATGCTCTGTCTGGGGTCTCATTCCAGGATGCTCTGGCTGGGGTCTCGTTCCAGGATGTTCTGTCTGGGGTCTCATTCCTGGATGCTCTGTCTGGGGTCTCATTCCAGGATGCTCTGAATGGGGTCTCATTCCGGGATGCTCTGAATGGGGTCTCATTCCAGGATGCTCTGGCTGGGGTCTCATTCCGGGATGCTCTGAATGGGGTCTCATTCCAGGATGCCCTGGCTGGGGTCTCATTCCAGGATGCTCTGGCTGGGGTCTCGTTCCAGGATGCTCTGAATGGGGTCTCATTCCAGGATGCCCTGGCTGGGGTCTCATTCCAGGATGCTCTGGAGGGGGTCTCGTTCCAGGATGCTCTGTCTGGGGTCTAATTCCAGGAAGCTCTCGCTGGGGTCTCGTTCCAGGATGCTGTGGCTGGGGTCTCATTCCAGGATCCTATGGCTGGGGTCTCGTTCCAGGATGCTCTGTATGGGGTCTCGTTCCAGGATGCTCTGGCTGGGGTCTCATTCCGGGATGCTCTGACTGGGGTCTCTTTCCAGGATGCCCTGGCTGGGGTCTCATTCCAGGATGCTCTGGCTGGGGTCTCTTTCCAGGATGCTCTGGCTGGGGTCTCCTTCCAGGATCCTCTGGCTGAGGTCTCATTCCAAGATGCTCTGTTTGGGGTCTCATTCCAGGATCCTCTGTATGCGGTCTCATTCCGGGATGCTCTGGATGGGGTCTCATTCCAGGATGCTCTGGCTGGAGTCTCATTCCAGGATTCTCTGGCTGGGGTCTCATTCCAGGAAACTCCGGTGGGGTCTCATTCCAGGATACTCTGGCTGGGGTCTCGTTCCAGGATGCTCTGGCTGGGGTCTCATTCCTGGATACTCTTTATGCGGTCTCATTCCAGGATGCGCTGGCTGGGGTCTCATTCCAGGATGCTCTGGCGGGGGTCTCATTCCAGGATGCTCTGGCTGGCGTCTCATTCCAGGATGCTCTGTTTGGGGTCTCATTCCAAGATGCTCTGGCTGGTGTCTCATTCCAGGATGCTCTGGCTGGGGTTTCATTCCGGGATGCTCTGGATGGGGTCTCATTCCAGGATGCTCTGGCTGGAGTCTCATTCCAGGATTCTCTGGCTGGGGTCTCATTCCAGGAAACTCCGGGTGGGGTCTCATTCCAGGATACTCTGGCTGGGGTCTCATTCCAGGATGCTCTGGCTGGGGTCTCATTCCTGGATACTCTTTATGCGGTCTCATTCCAGGATGCGCTGGCTGGGGTCTCATTCCAGGATGCTCTGGCGGGGGTCTCATTCCAGGATGCTCTGGCTGGCGTCTCATTCCAGGATGCTCTGTTTGGGGTCTCATTCCAAGATGCTCTGGCTGGTGTCTCATTCCAGGATGCTCTGGATGGGGTCTCATTCCTGGATACTCTTTATGCGGTCTCATTCCAGGATGTGCTGGCTGGTGTCTCATTCCGGGATGCTCTGGCTGGGGTCTCATGCCTGGATGCTCTGGCTGGGGTCTCATTCCAGGATCCTCTGGCTGGGGTCTCATGCCTGGATGCTCTGGCTGGGGTCTCATTCCAGGATCCTCTGAATGCGGTCTCATTCCAGGATACTCTGGATGGGGTCTCATTCCACGATGCTCTGGATGGGGTCTCATTCCAGGATTCTCTGGATGGGGTCTCATTCCAGGAAACTCCGGGTGGGGTCTCATTCCAGGAAACTCCGGGTGGGGTCTCATTCCAGGATACTCTGGCTGGGTTCTCATTCCAGGATGCCCTGACTGGGGTCTCATTCCAGGAAACTCCGGGTGGGGTCTCATTCCAGGATGCTCTGGCTGGGGTCTCATTCCGGGATGCTCTGGCTGGGGTCTCATTCCAGGATGCTCTGGCTGGGTTCTCATTCCAGGATGCTCTGGCTGGGGTCTCGTTCCAGGATGACCTGACTGGGGTCTCATTCCAGGAAACTTCGGGTGGGGTCTCATTCCAGGATACTCTGGCTGGGGTCTCATTCCTGGATGCTCTGTCTGGGGTCTCATTCCGGGATGCTCTGGCTGGGGTCTCATTCCAGGATGCTCTGGCTGGGGTCTCATTCCAGGATGCTCTGGCTGGGGTCTCGTTCCAGGATGCCCTGACTGGGGTCTCATTCCAGGAAACTCCGGGTGGGGTCTCATTCCAGGAAACTCCGGGTGGGGTCTCATTCCAGGAAACTCCGGGTGGGGTCTCATTCCAGGATGCTCTGGCTGGGGTCTCATTCCAGGATGCTCTGGCTGGGGTCTCATTCCAGGATGCTCTGGCTGGGGTCTCATTCCAGGATGTCCTGGCTGGGGTCTCATTCCAGGATGCCCTTGATGCCCTGGCTGGGGTCTCATTCCAGGATGCTCTGGCTGGGGTCTCATTCCAGGATGCTCTGGCTGGGGTCTCATTCCAGGATGTCCTGGCTGGGGTCTCATTCCTGGATGCTCTGTCTGGGGTCTCATTCCAGGATGCTCTGTCTGGGGTCTCATTCCAGGATACTCTGGCTGGGGTCTCATTCCAGGATGCTCTGGCTGGGGTCTCATTCCAGGATGCTCTGGCTGGGGTCTCATTCCAGGATGCTCTGGCTGGGGTCTCTAACCAGGATGCTCTGGCTGGGGTCTCATTCCGGGATGCTCTGGCAGGGGTCTCATTCCGGGATGCTCTGTCTGGGGTCTCATTCCAGGATGCTCTGGCTGGGGTCTCATTCCTGGATGCTCTGTCTGGGGTCTCATTCCGGGATGCTCTGGCTGGGGTCTCATTCCAGGATGCTCTGGCTGGGGTCTCATTCCAGGATGCTCTGGCTGGGGTCTCCTTCCAGGATGCCCTGACTGGGGTCTCATTCCAGGAAACTCCGGGTGGGGTCTCATTCCAGGAAACTCCGGGTGGGGTCTCATTCCAGGAAACTCCGGGTGGGGTCTCATTCCAGGATCCTCTGGCTGGGGTCTCATTCCAGGATCCTCTGGCTGGGGTCTCATGCCTGGATGCTCTGGCTGGGGTCTCATGCCTGGATGCTCTGGCTGGGGTCTCATGCCTGGATGCTCCGGCTGGGGTCTCATGCCTGGATGCTCTGGCTGGGGTCTCATTCCAGGAAACTCCGGGTGGGGTCTCATTCCAGGAAACTCCGGGTGGGGTCTCATTCCAGGATACTCTGGCTGGGGTCTCATTCCTGGATGCTCTGTCTGGGGTCTCATTCCGGGATGCTCTGGCTGGGGTCTCATTCCAGGATGCTCTGTCTGGGGTCTCATTCCGGGATCCTCTGGCTGGGGTCTCATTCCTGGATGCTCTGGCTGGGGTCTCATTCCAGGATGCTCTGTCTGGGGTCTCATTCCGGGATGCTCTGGCTGGGGTCTCATTCCAGGATGCTCTGTCTGGGGTCTCATTCCGGGATGCTCTGGCTGGGGTCTCGTTCCAGGATGCTCTGTCTGGGGTCTCATTCCTGGAAACTCCGGGTGGGGTCTCATTCCAGGATGCTCTGGCTGGGGTCTCATTCCAGGATGCTCTGTCTGGGGTCTCTTTCCTGGATGCTCTGGCTGGGGTCTCATTCCTGGATGCTCTGGCTGGGGTCTCATGCCTGGATCCTCTGGCTGGGGGCTCATTCCAGGAAACTCCGGGTGGGGTCTCATTCCAGGATGCTCTGGCTGGGGTCTCATTCCAGGATCCTCTGGCTGGGGTCTCATTCCTGGATCCTCTGTCTGGGGTCTCATTCCAGGATGCTCTGACTGGGGTCTCGTTCCAGGATGCTCTGGCTGGGGTCTCATTCCAGGATGCCCTGGCTGGGGTCTCATTCCAGGAAACTCCAGGTGGGGTCTCATTCCAGGAAACTCCGGGTGGGGTCTCATTCCAGGAAACTCCGGGTGGGGTCTCATTCCAGGATACTCTGGCTGGGGTCTCATTCCTGGATGCTCTGTCTGGGGTCTCATTCCTGGATGCTCTAGCTCAGGTCTCATTCCAGGATGCTCTGTCTGGGGTCTCATTCCTGGATGCTCTAGCTCAGGTCTCATTCCTGGATGCCCTGGCTGGGGTCTCGTTCCAGGATGCTCTGGCTGGGGTCTCATTCCTGGATCCTCTGGCTGGGGTCTCATTCCAGGATGCCCTGGCTAGGGTCTCATTCCAGGAAACTCCGGGTGGGGTCTCATTCCAGGATGCCCTGGCTGGGGTCTCATTCCAGGATGCTCTGGCTGGGGTCTCATTCCAGGATGCTCCGGGTGGGGTCTCATTCCTGGATCCTTTGTCTGGGGTCTCATTCCAGGATGCTCTGTCTGGGGTCTCATTCCAGGATGCTCTGTATGCGGTCTCATTCCAGGATGCTCTGGCTGGGGTCTCATTCCAGGATGCCCTGGCTGGGGTCTCATTCCTGGATCCTCTGTCTGGGGTCTCATTCCAGGATCCTCTGGCTGGGGTCTCATTCCAGGATGCTCTGGCTGGGGTCTCATTCCAGGATGCCCTGGCTGGGGTCTCATTCCAGGATCCTCTGTCTGGGGTCTCATTCCTGGATCCTCTGTCTGGGGTCTCATTCCTGGATCCTCTGTCTGGGGTCTCATTCCAGGATTCTCTGGCTGGGGTCTCATTCCAGGATGCTCTGGCTGGGGTCTCATTCCAGGATGCTCTGGCTGGGGTCTCATTCCAGGATCCTCTGTCTGGGGTCTCATTCCTGGATCCTCTGTCTGGGGTCTCATTCCAGGATGCTCTGGCTGGGGTCTCATTCCAGGATGCTCTGGCTGGGGTCTCATTCCAGGATCCTCTGTCTGGGGTCTCATTCCAGGATGCTCTGGCTGGGGTCTCATTCCAGGATGCTCTGGCTGGGGTGTCATTCCAGGATGCTCTGGCTGGGGTCTCATTCCAGGATGCTCCGGGTGGGGTCTCATTCCTGGATCCTCTGCCTGGGGTCTCATTCCAGGATGCTCTGTCTGGGGTCTCATTCCAGGATGCTCTGTATGCGGTCTCATTCCAGGATGCTCTGGCTGGGGTCTCATTCCTGGATCCTCTGTCTGGGATCTCATTCCAGGATGCTCTGGCTGGGGTCTCATTCCAGGATCCTCTGGCTGGGGTCTCATTCCAGGATGCTCTGGCTGGGGTCTCATTCCAGGATGCTCTGGCTGGGGTCTCATTCCAGGATCCTCTGTCTGGGGTCTCATTCCTGGATGCTCTGGCTGGGGTCTCATTCCAGGATGTCCTGGCTGGGGTCTCATTCCTGGATGCTCTGTCTGGGGTCTCATTCCAGGATGCTCTGTCTGGGGTCTCATTCCAGGATACTCTGGCTGGGGTCTCATTCCAGGATGCTCTGGCTGGGGTCTCATTCCAGGATGCTCTGGCTGGGGTCTCATTCCAGGATGCTCTGGCTGGGGTCTCATTCCAGGATGCTCTGGCTGGGGTCTCATTCCAGGATGCTCTGGCTGGGGTCTCATTCCGGGATGCTCTGGCTGGGGTCTCATTCCGGGATGCTCTGTCTGGGGTCTCATTCCAGGATGCTCTGGCTGGGGTCTCATTCCTGGATGCTCTGTCTGGGGTCTCATTCCGGGATGCTCTGGCTGGGGTCTCATTCCAGGATGCTCTGGCTGGGGTCTCATTCCAGGATGCTCTGGCTGGGGTCTCGTTCCAGGATGCCCTGGCTGGGGTCTCATTCCAGGAAACTCCGGGTGGGGTCTCATTCCAGGAAACTCCGGGTGGGGTCTCATTCCAGGATCCTCTGGCTGGGGTCTCATTCAAGGATCCTCTGGCTGGGGTCTCATGCCTGGATGCTCTGGCTGGGGTCTCATGCCTGGATGCTCTGGCTGGGGTCTCATGCCTGGATGCTCTGGCTGGGGTATCATGCCTGGATGCTCTGGCTGGGGTCTCATTCCAGGAAACTCCGGGTGGGGTCTCATTCCAGGAAACTCCGGGTGGGGTCTCATTCCAGGATACTCTGGCTGGGGTCTCATTCCTGGATGCTCTGTCTGGGGTCTCATTCCGGGATGCTCTGGCTGGGGTCTCATTCCAGGATGCTCTGTCTGGGGTCTCATTCCGGGATCCTCTGGCTGGGGTCTCATTCCTGGATGCTCTGGCTGGGGTCTCATTCCAGGATGCTCTGTCTGGGGTCTCATTCCGGGATGCTCTGGCTGGGGTCTCATTCCGGGATGCTCTGGCTGGGGTCTCGTTCCAGGATGCTCTGTCTGGGGTCTCATTCCTGGAAACTCCGGGTGGGGTCTCATTCCAGGATGCTCTGGCTGGGGTCTCATTCCAGGATGCTCTGTCTGGGGTCTCTTTCCTGGATGCTCTGGCTGGGGTCTCATTCCTGGATGCTCTGGCTGGGGTCTCATGCCTGGATCCTCTGGCTGGGGGCTCATTCCAGGAAACTCCGGGTGGGGTCTCATTCCAGGATGCTCTGGCTGGGGTCTCATTCCAGGATCCTCTGGCTGGGGTCTCATTCCTGGATCCTCTGTCTGGGGTCTCATTCCAGGATGCTCTGACTGGGGTCTTGTTCCAGGATGCTCTGGCTGGGGTCTCATTCCAGGATGCCCTGGCTGGGGTCTCATTCCAGGAAACTCCGGGTGGGGTCTCATTCCAGGAAACTCCGGGTGGGGTCTCATTCCAGGAAACTCTGGGTGGGGTCTCATTCCAGGATACTCTGGCTGGGGTCTCATTCCTGGATGCTCTGTCTGGGGTCTCATTCCTGGATGCTCTAGCTCAGGTCTCATTCCAGGATGCTCTGTCTGGGGTCTCATTCCTGGATGCTCTAGCTCAGGTCTCATTCCTGGATGCCCTGGCTGGGGTCTCGTTCCAGGATGCTCTGGCTGGGGTCTCATTCCTGGATCCTCTGGCTGGGGTCTCATTCCAGGATGCCCTGGCTGGGGTCTCATTCCTGGATCCTCTGTCTGGGGTCTCATTCCAGGATCCTCTGGCTGGGGTCTCATTCCAGGATGCTCTGGCTGGGGTCTCATTCCAGGATGCCCTGGCTGGGGTCTCATTCCAGGATCCTCTGTCTGGGGTCTCATTCCTGGATCCTCTGTCTGGGGTCTCATTCCTGGATCCTCTGTCTGGGGTCTCATTCCAGGATTCTCTGGCTGGGGTCTCATTCCAGGATGCTCTGGCTGGGGTCTCATTCCAGGATGCTCTGGCTGGGGTCTCATTCCAGGATCCTCTGTCTGGGGTCTCATTCCTGGATCCTCTGTCTGGGGTCTCATTCCAGGATGCTCTGGCTGGGGTCTCATTCCAGGATGCTCTGGCTGGGGTCTCATTCCAGGATCCTCTGTCTGGGGTCTCATTCCAGGATGCTCTGGCTGGGGTCTCATTCCAGGATGCTCTGGCTGGGGTGTCATTCCAGGATGCTCTGGCTGGGGTCTCATTCCAGGATGCTCCGGGTGGGGTCTCATTCCTGGATCCTCTGCCTGGGGTCTCATTCCAGGATGCTCTGTCTGGGGTCTCATTCCAGGATGCTCTGTATGCGGTCTCATTCCAGGATGCTCTGGCTGGGGTCTCATTCCTGGATCCTCTGTCTGGGATCTCATTCCAGGATGCTCTGGCTGGGGTCTCATTCCAGGATCCTCTGGCTGGGGTCTCATTCCAGGATGCTCTGGCTGGGGTCTCATTCCAGGATGCTCTGGCTGGGGTCTCATTCCAGGATCCTCTGTCTGGGGTCTCATTCCTGGATGCTCTGGCTGGGGTCTCATTCCAGGATGTCCTGGCTGGGGTCTCATTCCTGGATGCTCTGTCTGGGGTCTCATTCCAGGATGCTCTGTCTGGGGTCTCATTCCAGGATACTCTGGCTGGGGTCTCATTCCAGGATGCTCTGGCTGGGGTCTCATTCCAGGATGCTCTGGCTGGGGTCTCATTCCAGGATGCTCTGGCTGGGGTCTCATTCCAGGATGCTCTGGCTGGGGTCTCATTCCAGGATGCTCTGGCTGGGGTCTCATTCCGGGATGCTCTGGCTGGGGTCTCATTCCGGGATGCTCTGTCTGGGGTCTCATTCCAGGATGCTCTGGCTGGGGTCTCATTCCTGGATGCTCTGTCTGGGGTCTCATTCCGGGATGCTCTGGCTGGGGTCTCATTCCAGGATGCTCTGGCTGGGGTCTCATTCCAGGATGCTCTGGCTGGGGTCTCGTTCCAGGATGCCCTGGCTGGGGTCTCATTCCAGGAAACTCCGGGTGGGGTCTCATTCCAGGAAACTCCGGGTGGGGTCTCATTCCAGGATCCTCTGGCTGGGGTCTCATTCAAGGATCCTCTGGCTGGGGTCTCATGCCTGGATGCTCTGGCTGGGGTCTCATGCCTGGATGCTCTGGCTGGGGTCTCATGCCTGGATGCTCTGGCTGGGGTATCATGCCTGGATGCTCTGGCTGGGGTCTCATTCCAGGAAACTCCGGGTGGGGTCTCATTCCAGGAAACTCCGGGTGGGGTCTCATTCCAGGATACTCTGGCTGGGGTCTCATTCCTGGATGCTCTGTCTGGGGTCTCATTCCGGGATGCTCTGGCTGGGGTCTCATTCCAGGATGCTCTGTCTGGGGTCTCATTCCGGGATCCTCTGGCTGGGGTCTCATTCCTGGATGCTCTGGCTGGGGTCTCATTCCAGGATGCTCTGTCTGGGGTCTCATTCCGGGATGCTCTGGCTGGGGTCTCATTCCGGGATGCTCTGGCTGGGGTCTCGTTCCAGGATGCTCTGTCTGGGGTCTCATTCCTGGAAACTCCGGGTGGGGTCTCATTCCAGGATGCTCTGGCTGGGGTCTCATTCCAGGATGCTCTGTCTGGGGTCTCTTTCCTGGATGCTCTGGCTGGGGTCTCATTCCTGGATGCTCTGGCTGGGGTCTCATGCCTGGATCCTCTGGCTGGGGGCTCATTCCAGGAAACTCCGGGTGGGGTCTCATTCCAGGATGCTCTGGCTGGGGTCTCATTCCAGGATCCTCTGGCTGGGGTCTCATTCCTGGATCCTCTGTCTGGGGTCTCATTCCAGGATGCTCTGACTGGGGTCTTGTTCCAGGATGCTCTGGCTGGGGTCTCATTCCAGGATGCCCTGGCTGGGGTCTCATTCCAGGAAACTCCGGGTGGGGTCTCATTCCAGGAAACTCCGGGTGGGGTCTCATTCCAGGAAACTCTGGGTGGGGTCTCATTCCAGGATACTCTGGCTGGGGTCTCATTCCTGGATGCTCTGTCTGGGGTCTCATTCCTGGATGCTCTAGCTCAGGTCTCATTCCAGGATGCTCTGTCTGGGGTCTCATTCCTGGATGCTCTAGCTCAGGTCTCATTCCTGGATGCCCTGGCTGGGGTCTCGTTCCAGGATGCTCTGGCTGGGGTCTCATTCCTGGATCCTCTGGCTGGGGTCTCATTCCAGGATGCCCTGGCTGGGGTCTCATTCCAGGAAACTCCGGGTGGGGTCTCATTCCAGGATGCCCTGGCTGGGGTCTCATTCCAGGATGCTCTGGCTGGGGTCTCATTCCAGGATGCTCCGGGTGGGGTCTCATTCCTGGATCCTCTGTCTGGGGTCTCATTCCAGGATGCTCTGTCTGGGGTCTCATTCCAGGATGCTCTGTATGCGGTCTCATTCCAGGATGCTCTGGCTGGGGTCTCATTCCAGGATGCCCTGGCTGGGGTCTCATTCCTGGATCCTCTGTCTGGGGTCTCATTCCAGGATCCTCTGGCTGGGGTCTCATTCCAGGATGCTCTGGCTGGGGTCTCATTCCAGGATGCCCTGGCTGGGGTCTCATTCCAGGATCCTCTGTCTGGGGTCTCATTCCTGGATCCTCTGTCTGGGGTCTCATTCCTGGATCCTCTGTCTGGGGTCTCATTCCAGGATCCTCTGGCTGGGGTCTCATTCCAGGATGCTCTGGCTGGGGTCTCATTCCAGGATGCTCTGGCTGGGGTCTCATTCCAGGATCCTCTGTCTGGGGTCTCATTCCTGGATCCTCTGTCTGGGGTCTCATTCCAGGATGCTCTGGCTGGGGTCTCATTCCAGGATGCTCTGGCTGGGGTCTCATTCCAGGATCCTCTGTCTGGGGTCTCATTCCAGGATGCTCTGGCTGGGGTCTCATTCCAGGATGCTCTGGCTGGGGTCTCATTCCAGGATGCTCTGGCTGGGGTCTCATTCCAGGATGCTCCGGGTGGGGTCTCATTCCTGGATCCTCTGTCAGGGGTCTCATTCCAGGATGCTCTGTCTGGGGTCTCATTCCAGGATGCTCTGTATGCGGTCTCATTCCAGGATGCTCTGGCTGGGGTCTCATTCCTGGATCCTCTGTCTGGGGTCTCATTCCAGGATGCTCTGGCTGGGGTCTCATTCCAGGATCCTCTGGCTGGGGTCTCATTCCAGGATGCTCTGGCTGGGGTCTCATTCCAGGATGCTCTGGCTGGGGTCTCATTCCAGGATCCTCTGTCTGGGGTCTCATTCCTGGATCCTCTGTCTGGGGTCTCATTCCAGGATGCTCTGGCTGGGGTCTCATTCCAGGATGCTCTGGCTGGGGTCTCATTCCAGGATGCTCTGGCTGGGGTCTCATTCCTGGATCCTCTGTCTGGGGTCTCATTCCAGGATGCTCTGGCTGGGGTCTCATTCCAGGATCCTCTGTCTGGGGTCTCATTCCTGGATCCTCTGTCTGGGGTCTCATTCCAGGATGCTCTGGCTGGGGTCTCATTCCTGGATCCTCTGTCTGGGGTCTCATTCCAGGATCCTCTGGCTGGGGTCTCATTCCAGGATGCTCTGGCTGGGGTCTCATTCCAGGATGCCCTGGCTGGGGTCTCATTCCAGGATCCTCTGTCTGGGGTCTCATTCCTGGATCCTCTGTCTGGGGTCTCATTCCTGGATCCTCTGTCTGGGGTCTCATTCCAAGATCCTCTGGCTGGGGTCTCATTCCAGGATGCTCTGGCTGGGGTCTCATTCCAGGATGCTCTGGCTGGGGTCTCATTCCAGGATCCTCTGTCTGGGGTCTCATTCCTGGATCCTCTGTCTGGGGTCTCATTCCAGGATGCTCTGGCTGGGGTCTCATTCCAGGATGCTCTGGCTGGGGTCTCATTCCAGGATGCTCTGGCTGGGGTCTCATTCCTGGATGCTCTGTCTGGGGTCTCATTCCAGGATCCTCTGTCTGGGGTCTCATTCCTGGATCCTCTGTCTGGGGTCTCGTTCCAGGATCCTCTGGCTGGGGTCTCATTCCTGGATCCTCTGTCTGGGGTCTCGTTCCAGGATCCTCTGGCTGGGGTCTCATTCCAGGATGCTCTGGCTGGGGTCTCATTCCAGGATGCTCTGTCTGGGGTCTCATTCCAGGATCCTCTGTCTGGGGTCTCATTCCTGGATCCTCTGTCTGGGGTCTCATTCCAGGATGCTCTGGCTGGGGTCTCATTCCAGGATGCTCTGGCTGGGGTCTCATTCCAGGATGCTCTGGCTGGGGTCTCATTCCTGGATCCTCTGTCTGGGGTCTCATTCCAGGATGCTCTGGCTGGGGTCTCATTCCAGGATGCTCTGTCTGGGGTCTCATTCCAGGATGCTCTGTCTGGGGTCTCATTCCAGGATGCTCTGTCTGGGGTCTCATTCCAGGATGCTCTGGCTGGGGTCTCATTCCAGGATGCTCTGTCTGGGGTCTCATTCCAGGATCCTCTGTCTGGGGTCTCATTCCTGGATGCTCTGGCTGGGGTCTCATTCCAGGATGCTCTGTCTGGGGTCTCATTCCTGGATGCTCTGGCTGGGGTCTCATTCCAGGATGCTCTGGCTGGGGTCTCATTCCAGGATGCTCTGTCTGGGGTCTCATTCCAGGATGCTCTGTCTGGGGTCTCATTCCAGGATGCTCTGGCTGCAGTCTCATTCCAGGATGCCCTGGCTGGGGTCTCATTCCGGGATGCTCTGGCTGGGGTCTCATTCCTGGATGCTCTGGCTGGGGTCTCATTCCAGGAAACTCCGGGTGGGGTCTCATTCCAGGATGCTCTGGCTGCGGTCTCATTCCAGGATGCTCTGGCTGCGGTCTCATTCCAGGATCCTCTGTCTGGGGTCTCATTCCACGATGCTCTGTATGGGGTCTCAATCCAGGATGCTCTGGCTGGGGTCTCATTCCACGATGCTCTGGCTGGGGTCTCATTCCAGGATGCTCTGGCTGGGGTCTCATTCCAGGATGCTCTGGCTGGGGTCTCATTCCAGAATCCTCTGTCTGGGGTCTCATTCCTGGATCCTCTGTCTGGGGTCTCATTCCTGGATGCTCTGGCTGGGGTCTCATTCCAGGATGCTCTGGCTGGGGTCTCGTTCCATTATGCTCTGGCTGGGGTCTCATTCCAGGATCCTCTGTCTGGGGTCTCATTCCTGGATCCTCTGTCTGGGGTCTCATTCCAGGATGCTCTGGCTGGGGTCTCATTCCAGGATGCTCTGGCTGGGGTCTCATTCCAGGATGCTCTGGCTGGGGTCTCATTCCTGGATCCTCTGTCTGGGATCTCATTCCAGGATGCTCTGGCTGGGGTCTCATTCCAGGATCCTCTGTCTGGGGTCTCATTCCTGGATCCTCTGTCTGGGGTCTCATTCCAGGATGCTCTGGCTGGGGTCTCATTCCAGGATGCTCTGTCTGGGGTCTCATTCCTGGATGCTCTGGCTGGGGTCTCATTCCAGGATGCTCTGGCTGGGGTCTCATTCCAGGATGCTCTGTCTGGGGTCTCATTCCAGGATGCTCTGTCTGGGGTCTCATTCCAGGATGCTCTGGCTGGGGTCTCATTCCAGGATGCTCTGGCTGGGGTCTCATTCCAGGATGCTCTGTCTGGGGTCTCATTCCAGGATGCTCTGGCTGGGGTCTCATTCCAGGATGCTGTGGCTGGGGTCTCATTCCAGGAAACTCCGGGTGGGGTCTCATTCCAGGATGCTCTGTCTGGGGTCTCATTCCGGGATGCTCTGGCTGGGGTCTCATTCCGGGATGCTCTGGCTGGGGTCTCATTCCAGGATGCTCTGGCTGGGGTCTCATTCCAGGAAACTCCGGGTGGGGTCTCATTCCAGGATGCTCTGTCTGGGGTCTCATTCCGGGATGCTCTGGCTGGGGTCTCATTCCGGGATGCTCTGGCTGGGGTCTCATTCCAGGATGCCCTGGCTGGGGTCTCATTCCAGGATCCTCTGGCTGGGGTCTCATTCCAGGATGCTCTGGCTGGGGTCTCATTCCAGGATGCTCTGGCTGGGGTCTCATTCCAGGATGCTCTGGCTGGGGTCTCATTCCAAGATCCTCTGGCTGGGGTCTCATTCCAGGATGCTCTGGCTGGGGTCTCTTTCCAGGATGCTCTGGCTGGAGTCTCATTCCAGTATCCTCTGGCTGGGGTCTGATTCCTGGATCCTCTGTCTGGGGTCTCATTCCAGGATGCTCTGGCTGGGGTCTCATTCCAGGATGCTCTGGCTGGGGTCTCTTTCCAGGATGCTCTGGCTGGGGTCTCATTCCAGGATGCTCTGGCTGGGGTCTCATTCCAGGATGCTCTGTATGCGGTCTCATTCCAGGATCCTCTGGCTGGGGTCTCATTCCAGGATGCTCTGGCTGGGGTCTCATTCCAGGATGCTCTGGCTGGGGTCTCATTCCAGGATGCTCTGGCTGGGGTCTCATTCCAGGATGCTCTGGCTGGGGTCTCATTCCAGGATGCTCTGGCTGGGGTCTCATTCCAGGATCCTCTGGCTGGGGTCTCATTCCAGGATGCTCTAGCTCAGGTCTCATTCCTGGATGCCCTGGCTGGGGTCTCATTCCAGGATGCTCTGGACTGGGGTCTCATTCCAGGATGCTCTGGAGGGGGTCTCATTCCAGGATGCTCTGGCTGGGGTCTCATTCCTGGATCCTCTGGCTGGGGTCTCATTCCAGGATGCTCTAGCTCAGGTCTCATTCCAGGATGCCCTGGCTGGGGTCTCATTCCAGGATGCTCTGGACTGGGGTCTCATTCCAGGATGCTCTGGAGGGGGTCTCATTCCAGGATGCTCTGGCTGGGGTCTCATTCCTGGATCCTCTGGCTGGGGTCTCATTCCAGGATGCTCTAGCTCAGGTCTCATTCCAGGTTGCTCTGGCTGGGGTCTCATTCCAGGATGCCCTGACTGGGGTCTCATTCCTGGATGCTCCGGGTGGGGTCTCATTCCAGGATGCTCTGGCTGGGGTCTCATTCCAGGAAACTCCGGGTGGGGTCTCATTTCAGGATGCTCTGGCTGGGGTCTCATTCCAGGATGCTCTGGCTGGGGTCTCATTCCAGGATGCCCTGGCTGGGGTCTCATTCCGGGATCCTCTGGCTCGGGTCTCATTCCGGGATCCTCTGACTGGGGTTTCATTCCAGGATGCTCTGGCTGGGGTCTCATTCCAGGATGCTCTGACTGGGGTCTCTTTCCAGGATGCTCTGGCTGGGGTCTCATTCCAGGATGCTCTGACTGGGGTCTCTTTCCAGGGTGCTCTGGCTGGGGTCTCATTCCTGGATCCTCTGTCTGGGGTCTCATTCCAGGATGCTCTGGCTGGGGTCTCATTCCAGGATGGTCTGGCTGGGGTCTCATTCCAGGATCCTCTGGCTGGGGTCTCATTCCAGGATGCTCTAGCTCAGGTATCATTCCTGGATGCCCTGGCTGGGGTCTCATTCCAGGATGCTCTGGACTGGGGTCTCATTCCAGGATGCTCTGGAGGGGGTCTCATTCCAGGATGCTCTGACTGGGGTCTCATTCCTGGATCCTCTGGCTGGGGTCTCATTCCAGGATGCTCTAGCTCAGGTCTCATTCCAGGATGCCCTGGCTGGGGTCTCATTCCAGGATGCTCTGGACTGGGGTCTCATTCCAGGATGCTCTGGAGGGGGTCTCATTCCAGGATGCTCTGGCTGGGGTCTCATTCCTGGATCCTCTGGCTGGGGTCTCATTCCAGGATGCTCTAGCTCAGGTCTCATTCCAGGTTGCTCTGGCTGGGGTCTCATTCCAGGATGCCCTGACTGGGGTCTCATTCCTGGATGGTCCGGGTGGGGTCTCATTCCAGGATGCTCTGGCTGGGGTCTCATTCCAGGAAACTCCGGGTGGGGTCTCATTCCAGGATGCTCTGGCTGGGGTCTCATTCCAGGATGCTCTGGCTGGGGTCTCATTCCAGGATGCCCTGGCTGGGGTCTCATTCCGGGATCCTCTGACTGGGGTTTCATTCCAGGATGCTCTGGCTGGGGTCTCATTCCGGGATGCTCTGGCTGGGGTCTCATTCCAGGATGCCCTGGCTGGGGTCTCATTCCGGGATCCTCTGGCTCGGGTCTCATTCCGGGATCCTCTGACTGGGGTTTCATTCCAGGATGCTCTGGCTGGGGTCTCATTCCAGGATGCTCTGACTGGGGTCTCTTTCCAGGATGCTCTGGCTGGGGTCTCATTCCAGGATGCTCTGACTGGGGTCTCTTTCCAGGGTGCTCTGGCTGGGGTCTCATTCCTGGATCCTCTGTCTGGGGTCTCATTCCAGGATGCTCTGGCTGGGGTCTCATTCCAGGATGCTCTGACTGGGGTCTCTTTCCAGGGTGCTCTGGCTGGGGTCTCATTCCAAGATCCTCTGTCTGCGGTCTCATTCCAGGATGCTCTGGCTGGGGTCTCATTCCAGGATGCTCTGACTGGGGTCTCTTTCCAGGATGCTCTGGCTGGGGTCTCATTCCAGGATGCTCTGACTGGGGTCTCTTTCCAGGGTGCTCTGGCTGGGGTCTCATTCCTGGATCCTCTGTCTGGGGTCTCATTCCGGGATGCTCTGGCTGGGGTCTCATTCCGGGATGCTCTGGCTGGGGTCTCATTCCACGATGCTCTGGCTGGGGTCTCATTCCAGGATGCTCTGGCTGGGGTCTCATTCCAGGATGCTCTGGCTGGGGTCTCATTCCAGGATCCTCTGTCTGGGGTCTCATTCCTGGATCCTCTGTCTGGGGTCTCATTCCTGGATGCTCTGGCTGGGGTCTCATTCCAGGATGCTCTGGCTGGGGTCTCATTCCAGGATGCTCTGGCTGGGGTCTCATTCCAGGATGCTCTGGCTGGGGTCTCATTCCAGGATGCTCTGGCTGGGGTCTCGTTCCATTATGCTCTGGCTGGGGTCTCATTCCAGGATCCTCTGTCTGGGGTCTCATTCCTGGATCCTCTGTCTGGGGTCTCATTCCAGGATGCTCTGGCTGGGGTCTCATTCCAGGATGCTCTGGCTGGGGTCTCATTCCAGGATGCTCTGGCTGGGGTCTCATTCCTGGATCCTCTGTCTGGGGTCTCATTCCAGGATGCTCTGGCTGGGGTCTCATTCCAGGATCCTCTGTCTGGGGTCTCATTCCTGGATCCTCTGTCTGGGGTCTCATTCCAGGATGCTCTGGCTGGGGTCTCATTCCAGGATGCTCTGTCTGGGGTCTCATTCCTGGATGCTCTTGCTGGGGTCTCATTCCAGGATGCTCTGGCTGGGGTCTCATTCCAGGATGCTCTGTCTGGGGTCTCATTCCAGGATGCTCTGTCTGGGGTCTCATTCCAGGATGCTCTGGCTGGGGTCTCATTCCAGGATGCTCTGTCTGGGGTCTCATTCCAGGATGCTCTGGCTGGGGTCTCATTCCAGGATGCTCTGGCTGGGGTCTCATTCCAGGAAACTCCGGGTGGGGTCTCATTCCAGGATGCTCTGTCTGGGGTCTCATTCCGGGATGCTCTGGCTGGGGTCTCATTCCGGGATGCTCTGGCTGGGGTCTCATTCCAGGATGCTCTGGCTGGGGTCTCATTCCAGGAAACTCCAGGTGGGGTCTCATTCCAGGATGCTCTGTCTGGGGTCTCATTCCGGGATGCTCTGGCTGGGGTCTCATTCCGGGATGCTCTGGCTGGGGTCTCATTCCAGGATGCCCTGGCTGGGGTCTCATTCCAGGATCCTCTGGCTGGGGTCTCATTCCAGGATGCTCTGGCTGGGGTCTCATTCCAGGATGCTCTGGCTGGGGTCTCATTCCAGGATGCTCTGGCTGGGGTCTCATTCCAGGATCCTCTGGCTGAGGTCTCATTCCAGGATGCTCTGGCTGGGGTCTCTTTCCAGGATGATCTGGCTGGAGTCTCATTCCAGTATCCTCTGGCTGGGGTCTCATTCCTGGATCCTCTGTCTGGGGTCTCATTCCAGGATGCTCTGGCTGGGGTCTCATTCCAGGATGCTCTGGCTGGGGTCTCTTTCCAGGATGCTCTGGCTGGGGTCTCATTCCAGGATGCTCTGGCTGGGGTCTCATTCCAGGATGCTCTGTATGCGGTCTCATTCCAGGATCCTCTGGCTGGGGTCTCATTCCAGGATGCTCTGGCTGGGGTCTCATTCCAGGATGCTCTGGCTGGGGTCTCATTCCAGGATGCTCTGGCTGGGGTCTCATTCCAGGATCCTCTGGCTGGGGTCTCATTCCAGGATGCTCTAGCTCAGGTCTCATTCCTGGATGCCCTGGCTGGGGTCTCATTCCAGGATGCTCTGGACTGGGGTCTCATTCCAGGATGCTCTGGAGGGGGTCTCATTCCAGGATGCTCTGGCTGGGGTCTCATTCCTGGATCCTCTGGCTGGGATCTCATTCCAGGATGCTCTAGCTCAGGCCTCATTCCAGGATGCCCTGGCTGGGGTCTCATTCCAGGATGCTCTGGACTGGGGTCTCATTCCAGGATGCTCTGGAGGGGGTCTCATTCCAGGATGCTCTGGCTGGGGTCTCATTCCTGGATCCTCTGGCTGGGGTCTCATTCCAGGATGCTCTAGCTCAGGTCTCATTCCAGGATGCTCTGGCTGGGGTCTCATTCCAGGATGCCCTGACTGGGGTCTCATTCCTGGATGCTCCGGGTGGGGTCTCATTCCAGGATGCTCTGGCTGGGGTCTCATTCCAGGAAACTCCGGGTGGGGTCTCATTCCAGGATGCTCTGGCTGGGGTCTCATTCCAGGATGCCCTGGCTGGGGTCTCATTCCGGGATCCTCTGGCTCGGGTCTCATTCCGGGATCCTCTGACTGGGGTTTCATTCCAGGATGCTCTGGCTGGGGTCTCATTCCGGGATGCTCTGGCTGGGGTCTCATTCCAGGATGCCCTGGCTGGGGTCTCATTCCGGGATCCTCTGGCTCGGGTCTCATTCCGGGATCCTCTGACTGGGGTTTCATTCCAGGATGCTCTGGCTGGGGTCTCATTCCAGGATGCTCTGACTGGGGTCTCTTTCCAGGATGCTCTGGCTGGGGTCTCATTCCAGGATGCTCTGGCTGGGGTCTCATTCCAGGATGCTCTGGCTGGGGTCTCATTCCAGGATGCTCTGGCTGGGGTCTCATTCCAGGATGCTCTGACTGGGGTCTCTTTCCAGGGTGCTCTGGCTGGGGTCTCATTCCTGGATCCTCTGTCTGGGGTCTTATTCCAGGATGCTCTGGCTGGGGTCTCATTCCAGGGTGCTCTGGCTGGGGTCTCTTTCCAGGATGCTCTGTCTGGGGTCTCATTCCTGGATCCTCTGTATGAGGTCTCATTCCTGGATCCTCTGTATGAGGTCTCATTCCGGGATGCTCTGTCTGGGGTCTCTTTCCACGATGCTCTGGCTGGGGTCTCATTCCGGGATGCTCTGGCTGGGGTCTCGTTCCAGGATGCTCTGGCTGGGGTCTCATTCCTGGATGCTCTGGCTGGGGTCTCATGCCAGGAAGCTCTGGCTGGGGTCTGATTCCAGGAAGCTCTGGACCGGGGTCTTATTCCAGGATGCCCTGGCTGAAGTCTCATTCCAGGAACCTATGACGGGGGTCTCATTCCAGGATGCTCGTAACTGGAGTCTCATTCCGGGATGCTCTTGCTGGGTTGTCATTCCAAGATGCTCTGGCTGGGGTCTTATTCCAGGATGCTGTTAAGCAGGGTCTCATTTCAGGATCCACTGGCTGGTGTTTCTTTCCAGGATCCTCTGGCTGGTGTCTCATTCCAGGATGCTCTGAACCAGGGTATCACTCCTGAATGCTTTGGCTGGGGTCTCATTCTAGGATGCTCTGGTTGGAGTCTTGTTTCATGATACCTTAGCTGGGGTCTCGTTTTGAGGATGCCCTGGCTGCAGTCACATTTCAGGATGCCATGGCTGGGGTCTTGTTTCAGGATGCTCTGTCTGGGTGAGTCGTGTGGCCACACTAGTTTCCCATTCACTCATGTTCTTGGGGGTCTGCATATCAGTCCCACTCTGACCCACCTGCAAACCAGTTTCCGAACTAAGGGGCATATTATCAAGGACCGGTGTTAAAATTATCGCCATTTTATCGGCAGGAAACTACCGATAAAACGGCGATAATGGGCTTGATAATACGCCCTTGTTAATTCCCATAGAAGCCCATGTTCTGATGTTAACATGGGCTAATAAGAACACCGGTCCTTGATAATATGCCCCTAAGTGCTTCAAATTCCTGGAAAACTCCTACAGTGGTACTTGACTTCAGTTTTGCTGTTTTTAAGGTTGTGTGGAGCCTAGTGAACCCAGAACTGAATGTGTATATTGTGTGGTGGCTTCTTGGGGATTGTTTTGCTTCTTCCAGAATGATAGGTTAGCTTCCTTCACATGCAGCTCTATATCTTGGGTAAGGATTCGTATTTTTTCTTTGGTGAAGGTTGAAATCTTAGTAGGTCAGACCAGTCTGGTTCTGGTGGAACCCGTGAGTGCAATACAACTGAAGGCTAGCAAAGCTGGCCTCACTGCTGTTGTCTTCTGAGCAAGTGATACTTTTTGTCTCTCTGTGAGCTGCGTGGTGGGATGCCCCTGGCTACCACTGTTTGGGGATGCCCTGCAAGGCGCTCTTGGAAACAATGGAGGTTTTCACCTGGTGCTGGCCCCGAAGTCCCATTCTATACTGGGTCTTCGCTGCTCACTGAGGTGTTGCAAATATTTTGTTTTCTCATGAAGCCTGTCCAGAGGACTGATAAATTTAATATAATTGGAAAAAGCTTTAATCTGAAATGGGGGGAGGAAGAGGAAAAAACTGGGTTCGCCCTCCTCAATAGTATATACTCAATAGAAGAAAAACCCAGCATTTGGAAGGGGCTAGCAGAAAGCAAAGGGCCTGATTCACAAAACTAACTTAAGATAAAATCCTAAACTTACTACTTTTGGTATTCACAGAAGGCATTTAGTAGTAGTAAAGTTAGGATTTTGTCTTAAGTCTGTCTTAAGTCTGTCCTAAGTTTGTCCTAAGTCAAACTTAAGACAAAATCCTAATTTTACTACTACTAAATAAGTTATGTGAATACCAAAAGTAATAGAACAGACTTCAAACTTAAGACAGACTTAAGACAAACTTAAGACAAACTTAGGACAGACTTAAGACAGACTTAATACAGACTTAAGACAAACTTAAGACAGACTTAAGACAAACTTAAGACAAACTTAGGACAGACTTAAGACAGACTTAAGACAGACTTAAGACAAAATCCTAACTTTACTACTACTAAATGCCTTCTGTGAATACCAAAAGTAGTAAGTTTAGGATGTTGTCTTAAGTTAGTTCTGTGAATCGGGCCCAAACTCTCCACCACGATGGAAATTGGCGAAAAACATAGGGGAATATTACCAAGCAATAATTATCGCTATTGCTTGGTTAGAGACGAAATTTTATCGCTGAACTGCGGTGATTTTTATCGCAGATAAACCTTGGTATTACCAAGGTTTATCGCAAATGCGATAAAAAACGGCCGCAATGCATGAATATCGCTGAAAAGTCAGCGATATTCATGCATTACCGAGCTAATGCTCTTAGCCATGTTATCCACCTCCCATTGGATAACATGGCTAAGAACTGCTCAGGGCAGGTGTTAGCTTTTGGAGATATTCGCGCTTAGCGCGAATATCTCCAAAAGTTGGTAATAGGAGATAGCGATGTTAGCGACTGTTTCCAGTCACTAACATCTTGGCACGCCCACTTTGCATGTCATTAGTGATAAATATCACTGACATGCAAAGTGGGGCCCAAGATGGTCGCTATCTCCTACTAGCTGTCGCTAACTGGTGTAAGCGACAGCTAGGTAATAGGGAGATAATTTTATCTCCGCTTTCTTGGCTTTTAAAGCCAAAAAAGCGGAGATAAACCCTCTTGATAATATGCCCCTCAGTTTTTCTTAGAAAACCCTCACCCACCAGGGTTGCCCATTGGTGGCATGCTTCATCACTGGGGTTCCTCCCGATCCGCTGTGGATTGAGGCGTGCTGCGACCAGATTAAAACGTGGGAACAGTTGTAGATAAAGTCTATGATAAAGATGTTGTTTGTGAGGGGAGTGGAATGCAAATGCTATTAAGTTAAAATACCTAACTAGTAGGGCTCCTACTTTATTCCTGCCTCTAGTCGGTATAGTTAAAATCAGTGGATTTTGGTAGGAAGAAATAGGTTACAAGGAGTTTATCTCTTCAATTCAATAATTAGTATGCCATATGGATTCACACATCATACATATGGTTGATGTTAAAAGTAAGCTGTAACGTCACTGCGTATATTTTAGATGCCGTGCTAGTGCGTCATGATCTTGCCTGGAGGGGGGTGGGGGAGGCCTGTAGTCACACCGTCATCAAGGCCATCCTCGGCCTTCTTGCCTATTAGAGACAGGATGACCGGATCCTCGGAGATGCGGTCTCCGGGGTCTAACTTTGGCCTCTCCGCTGAGCAGGTGAACATTTTTGAGTCGCAGTCATGTCTGCCCTAAGACCTCTTGTCAAACTGAACATTCTTAAGAAAAGAACCAAGAAGGTCATGTGTCACCAGTCTGATCGTTACGTCAAGATTAACCGTAACTGGCACAAACCACGAGGTATTGACAACTGAGTGCGCAGGAGGTTTGAGGGCCAGATCCTGATGCCTAACATTGGTTATTGTAGTGATAAAAGGACCAAGCACATGTTACCCTCAGATTCCGAAAGTTTCTGGTACACAATGTGAAGGAGCTGGAGGTGCTAATGATGAGTAACAAGTCCTTCTGTGCTGAGATCACCCATAATGTTTCAACCAAAAACCGCAAGATCCTTGTAGAGAGGGCCGCCCAGCTCACCATCAAACTCACAAATCCAAATGCCAGATTGCACAGCAAGGAGAACGAGTAGACTGCTCTTTCTTTGCAGCTGCTGTTTGCAAATAAAAATTGTAAAAACTTTATTTTTTTTAAAGTTAACCATTTCACAGGAAGTGCTTTCGATTCTCTGCATATCTCTCGAGATTTTCACACATTTAGGTTTTTTGAAGAAACTCCAGGCTATGATATTCGTAGTCCTGGCATGCCTTGGGTAAAATAAAATAAATACATCCAGTACTTGTATAGCGCACGAATCACCCCTGAAGGGATATCTCGGCACTGGGGGCCGTTGGTAAGATTAAGAAAGCTATTGCCCAGAGTCGCATGGTGCTGGGCAGACCCCTGCTGCCGTATCCCGGGATCAAACCGTGATCCCCAGCGTCCAGCGTCAGTCGTCCTGGCCGCGGCGCCACACTTCTCCCCTCTAAGCAAACAGTCCAATTCTTTCTGCTTCAGAGAATGCAAACAATAATAATTCCTATTTGTAAAGCACGATCATATCACCCCTTAAAGTTTCAAGGCGCTGGGGCATTTATTAAGCTATTGCCCAGAGTCACATGATGCTGAGCTGAGCTGCCACCGGGGATCGAATCATGAGCCCCGTGCTCCGCAGTCAGTTACTCTGGCCGCTGCACCACACCTCTCCCTTCCACACCTCTCTAACAATCCAGCTTGCTGCAGCTAGACAATGTTCGAGTTTATAGTCATGTCTCACAGCCCACCAAGCCCTTCATTGGCTTCCCATTTCCGGACAATCTGCTTTCGAGAATCTCTTCATTACCCACAGGATAAATCTTCAGTCAATTAAAGCTGCAAAGAGATTCACAGAAAATAACCCTCCTCTACAGGCTGGCCCATTCCGATGGCCATCTTTCCTTACAAGAAGAAAGACATCAGTGGAACTTTCTTTTCCATACAAGAAACAAAAGTCTGGAATTCGGTCCAGGCAAACAAAAGGAAAATCCAAGACCAACTGGAATTCTGGAAGGAGGCGAAGATTTGTCTCTTCCCAAGATGATCCTTTAACGAGAAGAAGAAAGCATTGGCCATCACTTTGCAAGAAAGCAGAATCCATAACCTGGGATCCTTCCCATCTGAAACTAGAACTATTCCCCTAGGGATGGTAGCCACAACCGCACAGATGACTGTTTTTCACTATATTCTTCCCTCTATACCTAAGCGCACCTACATACTTGCAGCAGAACCATATTAGTAGCCTGACTTATATGCATGACATCAAAACATTTGTGACAATCCTCTCACCCATTTCTCTCCATCCAAACACTACTGATTTGTACGTTTCCGTATCTGGTAACAGCACTGTGCTCAGTACTCCACGTTGCTTTTCAGCATTTGCCCTTTTGGATATTTTGACGGCAAGACCCGTCCGTCTTTCCTTGTTAAATTTACCAACTTTTGGTGACTCATCACGTTTAGGCCACAGGTGGCCTTTCTCCATTCATTTACCCGACCAGGACTGGGTTGGAAATACCACCAGTCCCCCAATACTGCCCTTTTGAAACTTGTTCAGCCCTGAAGAGTCACGGGTGACTACCCACTTTGACGAAACACGTGTTGGCTGGTTCATTCTCTTTGAAACTCCTCTTGAAGAGGGACCACGATCACCTATAAAACCCTATAAAAAACAATTATTGATGTTCGATCTTATTTCTCCTATTTATGTGATTACCTTTCAAGGAAGTCGTTTTGTGTGCTCTGGACCTTGTGTGTATAATTTATAGAGTGGGTCTTGCCCCACTCTTTCTCCAAGTAGCACCGTTCCGTATTTGTGTTTCTCTCCACTTTCACCGCTATCTGATGTGCGCCAACTATTTCTGGATACTAAAACCCCTCGCAGAAATCTCACTACTGATTTGTAACCCTAAGATACCCATCTCTTTCTTCTTTGACTGGACCACACACCAAGGCGAAGCAACAAAATAGAATAAGAGCAAAACTTTGGCCCTCACACATGCCATCAAACACACAGACCACATGGTGGACACACACTTTCCACCCCAACACTCCCAAGGAGTAGTGTGCCAGATGTCCAAAAATGTGCTTCTGTGCATCAACAGACTTACGAAGTGCTCTATAAATGCTACTACAATGCACTAGAAAACAAGTTCAGCATGGCAGAGGACATCCTTACCAGGCCCTGCTCGACTGGACACATGCGTATTCTGTGGAGTTACAGCCTAAGTGCTGGCTGAGAAATAAGAGATGGTACACAATGGATATGTTTGACATGACTGGAAACAGAGATGTGGATTCTCTGTGGATTATATCTGAGTTATTGCGCGGTTATAGGAGTGGAAAAGTGAGTTATTAAGATAGGAGTTCGATCCTAAGAAAGTTATTTTTCAAGAGTAATCGAACAAGGATAACGCTTGATTATTGACAGCTCCAGTAATCTGATCAATATAAACACACCCCGAAACCAAGCACCAGGAGGCTGAAATGACTGATGACGAAGCTTTTTGTGGATAACTACATCGCAACAAATTAGCAAGAAAGGTAGCGTGCTGAAGGGAGTGCGAGTGGAAAGTCTAAGGGGCATATTACCAACAAGTAGCGATAATTATCACTAAATAGGCTTAGCGACGATTTTTTTATCGCTACCTATCGCTGGATATGTTAGCGGAGGAAACATGCTATTAGCAACGTTTTTCTCCATGTGCTAAAATATCCAGCGATAGCGGCGAAATGCGTGAATATCGCTGAGAATACAGCGATATTCACGCATTAGCGACAAAATGCTCTTAGCCATGTTATCAACCTCCCATTGGATAACATGGCTAAGAACTGGTCTGAGCAGGCGTTGGTTTTTGGCGATAGCGGGAATATTTCCATCGCTACGCCTGCCTTGCTAATAGGCGATAGCGACGTTAGCGACTGCTTTCAGTCGCGAGCAGGTTGGGTACGCCCACTTTGCATGTCATTAGCGATAAATATCGCTAACATGCAAAGCTGTCGCTAACATCAGTTAGCGACAGCTTGCTCATAGAGCGATAGAATTATCGCCGCTTAGCGGACAAAAACGGCAGCTAAACCGGCGATAATTGCCTACCGCCACCCTTGGTAATATGCCCCTATATTTCTTTTATCCAACAAGCCCCCTGTTACCCTGATCTTGAAAGGTGAAAACCAACCCAGCCTTAGCTGAAAATATTCACTCCATCTATTAATCAATTCTTACTCCTTTAATCCGCAAAGCCGAGTTTCATGTGAAAACATGATAAATGATTTTGCTTGAAAACAGTAGCAAATATTAGGCAGAGGGAGACGCCAAGAACTCAGACAGAGGTAATACTATAACACATTACATTGAGTGAGAAAAGAATGGAGGTGACCACAAAAATCTGATAAATGATGCTTGCCCAGAAAGGAGAGAGTCAAGGTTATGACTTTGTAAAAGTGTCAAGATTCAGAGGGCAGACCCAATAGTCCTTCTGGCTAAGGTTACCTTGGATTTTGGAGGGGGGTCGTGGGGAGGGGGGATTGGCTGCAGGTTATTGACCCACCTTGAATTCTAATTTGAATTCTAATTTGCAGATTGGTAACAATTTACTGCAAAGATTTTACTGCACAACGGAAGCATATTAGGATGTTTTAAACTATATCCTCTTCACCGTAACTCTAGGCTATAAGGGAATCGATATGGCTGAAAGAAAATGCCCTGTATCAAAGAAGATATTGGCTGTGTCATCTCACTTATGTGTAAATGAGCATGGTTGGGAAGAACCAAGGATAAAGTATGTGGTGAACGAACAGATTTCAGTTTACACCTCACTCTACAAGAAAGGAGACTTCTGTGAGAAGTAATTGACGTTTGCCATTTGATATCATCTCACTGACATTTGACACATTACCAGCCCTAAAAAACATAGCTGTTAAAAAATAATCTAGTAATTTATGCAAAAATGAGTGTATGCTGGGACGAGAAATTTAGAACGTGTACATCAACATGTGAGTGTGACAGATGCTGTAGTTGATAGCCTGTTACTTCCTTGTATGTTACATATTCCTTTGACATGTGGCCCATTACTAACCCTTAGTATGAGTTGTCATTTCTACTCCTCTAAGGAAACCCTAAACACACAGCTCCATCCAATTTCGATAGTATAGTATATATATAGTATAAGAGTAGAGAACTTAAATTATCACCGCCCTGTCCAAAGATTAAAAACAAGACCTTTTATTCGAACCTTTCATATCAGTACAGTCGACATGTTTCGGCCTGATCAACTAGTCATTAAAGGATGCTGCCTCAACATTGGGTGTATTTGTCTGATGAGGCTAGAATAGACCAGCTGGCATATTTGAGGGCCACACACTAGAAAAGAACACTCCACCTTGACCCATCCTCAGTGCCAATAGAATGCTTTATAGACTCAGGCGCCAAACCTTATAAGAATTAGACACGATGGTGAAGAAAGCAACTCAAAGTGTGTGAGAGTTAGACAGACTTCTGCTGACCTCACAACAGTTACTCACACGCAGGCCCACGAGCGTGCACAATTAGACGCCCTTAGACTGCTCTAAAGATAGGTTCCCTACAGAATCCACCATCATTGTGTTAATTCACTCATTCATTCATTCATTCTGACACTTGCACAATCCTCGAGCAGAAGCCAATCTCACATTTTCCCTATTGCGATTCCATGAAAGATGAGCAAACGCATGACGCTCCTCGCCAAATTCACATACATTTTAAATGTATAGCTCTGTTTTGGCGTTTTGCAGCACAGTAGTAGAAACCCCCTGAAATCGGCCAGTTATCGGTTCTTCTTTGAATAAATATAAAACATTTATAGACAGCGCCCTGAAACGATCCACCTATAAACCGCATTGCTCCTTGTTCACAGAGCCTCTTGCTCTGAGATATATAGACGCTGTTCTTTTTCGTCAATTAAGGTCCGGTGGAGAGCGCGGCTCACCCTCGGCCTTCGGGCTCGGCATCAGGACGCACGCGCGTCATAAAAGCAAATGGATGCGCGCGGCCGGCACCCAGAGAGCTTTTACCTCCGCAGAGCGCGAGCCCATCGCATCCCACCGCCTCCTTCAATCGCTTTAATGAAAGGTGTGCGTCACTATTAATGCGCACACCGCGGCATTAGCCCGGCGCTGCGAAGGCAGGGCGCCCGCGCGGGTTCTAAAAGCGCGCAGGGCGCTGCGCGGGGAGCGCTGGTTTGACCCCGCGGCCGCCTCTTTCATTTACCCGGAGATCGCGCGCGCTGAGGTGTCCCTGGTTATCCCCGTCCTGTTTAAAACGCTTTCTAATCCGGTTCAAGTGCATCAGCGGGGGTCAGGCGGCAGGGCAGGGCAAGCAACAGATGAAAGTTAAGTGAATTTAAATCCAATCCTTGCTGCATTAGGGATTTGTTTAGAGTGGGAACATAAAAAAAAATTGCAAACCGCTGAGATCAAAACGATTGCTTTTAGCTCTTGTTCTCGCTGCGCTGTGGAAGCAGGAGGCCGGGGTTCTGGCACAAGCGGGGCCTGTGTGTTGGTACTGAGCCTTCGGCGCTGCAGGGATGGAGGGAGCGCACTGAAGACCGGACTGAAGACCGGACTGACCATAAGGAGCTATGGGAGACACCCAGCAGGGGCTGTAGGGCCTTGTGCCCACCCAGCCATGGAAGCCACCATGTCGGGCTGCTCTTAAGTACTGTGCCAGACCCGGCGTAGGTATTGGAATGTTTATTGAGTTTCTCTTCAGAACTGCCTGTGAAAGTATACCTTTTCTAGTCAATATATTTCCCAAATGGGTTTGTACAATGAATAGCTTAGTCCAAATTTACAAGCCCTGCCTGGACACCCTGCAAGACAGTTCAGCCTCTCCAAGGCCAATTACTGACACTTTGCGTGCACCGTTCAGCCTTCAGGATACGGAGGCAACACAACAAGATGGTGGTGATGTATCTAGACATTATTGACTAGATGGTGGTGATGTAACTAGACATAAATGACAAGATGGTGGTGCTGTACCTAGACATAAATGACAAGATGGTGGTGCTGTACCTAGACATAAATGACAAGATGACAGTGATGTACCTAGACATAAATGACAAGATGGAGGTGATATACCTAGATATAAATGTCAAGATGAAGGTGATGTACCTAGACATTAATGACAAGATGGCGGTGATGTACCTAGACATAAATGACAAGATGGCGGTGATGTACCTAGATATAAATGACAAGATGACAGTGATGTACCTAGACATAAATGACAAGATGGTGGTGATGTACCGAGACATAAATGACAAGATGGAGGTGATATACCTAGATATAAATGTCAAGATGAAGGTGATGTACCTAGACATTAATGACAAGATGGCGGTGATGTACCTAGACATAAATGACAAGATGGCGGTGATGTACCTAGACATAAATGACAAGATGGCGGTGATGTACCTAGATATAAATGACAAGATGGAGGTGATGTACCTAGACATAAATGACAAGATGGCGGTGATGTACCTAGACATAAATGACAAGATGGTGGTGATGTTGTGGAAAAGTAAATTTTGCCATGTTCTGTGTCCCTACGTGTTCCCCATCTTATGTTATGTGTGCATGATTAATATGCATATGTATTCCCCATGTTTGATTAAAGACGCAATTACAGTTGTGTCCATCCCTAGTATGCTAGTTCCCAGTTCTCGTGAAAGCTACGAGTATTAGGCCTATGTAAAGTTACGTTGCCACGTCTCTCAGTGTGCACGTTATTTCATTGTAAAGTCCCCGTTTCTAGGCCTCAAAAGGGCCCGGACACCAGATTCAGCTCCTGTCTCCTGAGCCCTCGCTGAGGAGCGATACAGCCCCCACCTGTATTCCTGACCCTTCACTTACTTTCTGCCTCACAGTGCCCGGCTCAGCCTGGCTCTGCCTGCTAGTCTGCCAAAAGTATGTTATGATTCTAGTTATCAGTCCAGCCCTCCTTCTCTGCATTCCTAAGCTACTGAATCGCATCAATAGTTTCAGTCATCGTCTAGCCTTTACGTCTCCATGTAAGAGAAATACTGTATTTATGGTCATTTAATATTCTTCATCACGCACTACATGTAGAATAATGCATGCACCAGTCTTAGAGTCTGTTAGCCTTTACCCCGATACCTTTTAGCTTATATCAACATGTTCTCTAAACATCAGATACTAGATATTGTTTAGGTACATGTCGCCCTGACTCTCCAGACTTCAGTCTCTGCTTCTAGCTCAGAAGTCATAGCCCCCAGCTTCTCCTAGTAACACGTCATTTTCAGTTTACGCGCACCATTAGGTTAGAGGTCCCGGCTCCTCAGGTAGCCCCCTCCATGTTTCCGCCCCATTTATGACATATTCTGTTACGTTTACATCACATGTCTATGTAAACGCCTCCTGTTACACCCACTTTCACCCTTATCTTTCGCGACTGCTATTGACCACACCCACTGCTCCGCCTACTGTATTCACTGTAATGCAATTGTTTTAGTATATATATGTTGTATTTTGTTATTAAAGTTAGCGCGCTCATCCCAGATCCAGCCCCAGCAGCTGCCGGGCTCTGCCATTCTATTCCTGTGCAGGTTGTCCTGTTCCTGTCCTTTATGCTGTATTAAACCTGCAAACTCCTACTACCTCGAATCTTGACTCTTATTTATTGAGCTATCTGTTATTGCTATGTCCAGTCAAACCTAGATCCGGTATTATTTATTTATATACCACAATGTAACTAAACATAAATGTCAAGATGGTGGTGATGTACCTAGACATAAATGACAAGATGGCGGTGATGTAACTAGACATAAATGACAAGATGGCGGTGATGTTACTAGACAAAAATGACAATATGGCGGTGATATACCTAGACATAAATGACAAGATGGCGGTGATGTAACTAGACAAAAATGACAAGATAGCGGTGATATACCTAGACATAAATGACTAGATGGAGGTGATATATCTAGACATAAATGACAAGATGGCGGTGAGGTAACTAGACATAAATGTCAAGATGGTGGTGATGTACCTAGACATAAATGACAAGATGGCGGTGATGTAACTAGACATAAATGTCAAGATGGTGGTGATGTACCTAGACATAAATGACAAGATGGCGGTGATGTAACTAGACAAAAATGACAAGATTGCGGTGATATACCTAGACATAAATGACTAGATGGAGGTGATGTATCTAGACATAAATGACTAGATGGCGGTGATGTAACTAGACATAAATGACAAGATGGCGGTGATGTACCTAGACATAAATGACTAGATGGAGGTGATGTACCTAGACATTATTGACTAGATGGTGGTGATGTAACTAGACATAAATGACAAGATGGCGGTGATGTACCTAGACATAAATGACAAGATGGCGGTGATGTACCGAGACATAAATGACAAGATGGAGGTGATGTAACTAGACATAAATGTCAAGATGGTGGTGATGTAAGTAGACATAAATGTCAAGATGGTGGTGATGTACCTAGACATAAATGACAAGATGGTGGTGATCTACCTAGACATAAATGACAAGATGGTGGTGATGTACCTAGACATAAATGACAAGATGGTGGTGATCTACCTAGACATAAATGACAGGATAGTGGTGATGTACCTAGACATAAATGACAAGATGGCGGTGATGTACCTAGACATAAATGACAAGATGGCGGTGATGTACCGAGACATAAATGACAAGATGGAGGTGATGTAACTAGACATAAATGTCAAGATGGTGGTGATGTAAGTAGACATAAATGTCAAGATGGTGGTGATGTACCTAGACATAAATGACAAGATGGTGGTGATCTACCTAGACATAAATGACAAGATGGTGGTGATGTACCTAGACATAAATGACAAGATAGTGGTGATGTACCTAGACATAAAGGACAAGATGGAGGTGATGTACCGAGACATAAATGACAAGATGGAGGTGATGTAACTAGACATAAATTTCAAGATGGTGGTGATGTAACTAGACATAAATGTCAAGATGGTGGTGATATACCTAGACATAAATGACAAGATGGTGGTGATCTACCTAAACATAAATGACAAGATGGTGGTGATGTACCTAGACATAAATGAGAAGATGGTGATGATCTACCTAGACATAAATGACAAGATGGTGGTGATCTAACTAGACATAAATGTCAAGTTGGTGGTGATGTACCTAGACATAAATGACAAGATGACAGTGATGTACCTAGACATAAATGTCAAGATGGAGGTGATGTACCTACACATAAATGACAAGATGGTGGTGAAGTACCTAGACATAAATGACAAGATGGAGATGAAGTGCCTCGACATAAATGACAAGATGGTGGTGATGTACCTAGAGATAAATGACAAGATGGTGGTGATGTACCTAAACATAAATGACAAGATGGCGGTGATGTCCCAAGAAGTAAATGACAAGATGGCGGTGATGTACCTAGAAATAAATGACAAGATGGCGGTGATGTAACTAGACATAAATGACAAGATGGCGGTGATGTATCAAGACATAAATGACAAGATGGCGGTGATGTATCAAGTCATAAATGACTAGATGGAGGTGATGTACCTAGACATAAATGATTAGATGGTGGTTATGTAACTAGACATAAATGACAAGATGGAGGTGATGTACCTAGACATAAATGACAAGATGGAGGTGATCTAACTAGACATAAATGACAAGATGGCGGTGATGTATCAAGACATAAATGACAAGATGGCGGTGATATACCTAGACATGAATGACAAGATGGAGGTGATGTACCTAGAAATAAATGACAAGATGGTGGTTATGTAACTAGACATAAATGACAAGATGGAGGTGATGTACCTTGACATAAATGACAAGACGGAGGTGATGTACCTAGACATAAATGACAAGATCGTGGTTATGTAACTAGACATAAATGACAAGATGGAGGTGATGCACCTAGACATAAATGACAAGATGGTGGTGATGTACCTAGACATAAATGACAAGATAGTGGTGATGTACCTAGACATAAATGACAAGAAGGCGGTGATGTAACTAGACATAAATGACAAGATGGAGGTGATGTACCTAGACATAAATGACAAGATGGCATTGATGTACCTAGACATAAATGACAAGATGGAAGTGATGTATCGAGACATAAATGACAAGATGGAGGTGATGTACTTAGACATAAATGTCAAGATGGTGATGATGCACCTAGACATAAATGACACGATGGTGCTGATGTAATCAGGCATAAATGACAAGATGGTGATGATGTACCTAGATGTATATGACAAGATGGTGATGATGTACCTAGATGTATATGACAAGATGGTGGTGATGTACCTAGACATAAATGTAAATATTTATTTATTCATAAAGCAGTCTATGATGGCACAGTGCTAAATAAAAAACGTAACCACACATTTCAAAACTTCCAGGAGTAGTCGGGCTTGATCAGAATGTGTCTGGTTCCTGCCTGAGGGGTTGGTGTGCAAAAACACAACAGACTAGATGCGGCCAGGAGTAATGACCAGTGGCTGAGATTAATCGGAATCATCCACCCATCACTTTTTGTTTGCCTCGGTGTGATGCCTTAAGTGTGACGAGTATGCCCAGATGTGGGTTCCGTACTCACTGTGCCTTAGGACTCAAGATGCACCCTAGATACGAGGCCCATACACGCCGAAACTGGCCTGGGTTTGTTTGTAATCTCGTTCAGAGAGGACCTGACCTGTCAGTTTGGGTTGAATTGTTCCTATTTCATCAGGGCCAATGTTGTTTTATATATTTACGTTTTTTGTTTGATGTGGCATGAGGGCAAAAGAAAAATAGAGTGAATGCCACCACTAGTAATAACCAGTGACTGAAATTAATTCAAGCAACCCACTGTGACTGTTCTTACACATTCAAGTGGACAGGGCTGGACGCAGAGTCCTTGAGTGAGCAGGGCCAGGTGTCGTTCAAGTCTGGATATCCCTGAAGCAGCCCTGCACACGATGATGTGTTCCACCACAAGCAGGATAGCAGCCCCATACCTTTAAATGGAGCCCGACCCATCTGGTATTCATCCAATTGAGTAAATGGCCAGTGGCGCAGAGCCAGTTGATCTAACTACCAATACCTCTGTGTTTCTCGATGATCACTCATGCAGCCAGATTCTGCCCGCATTTCAATCTTTAATTTAAAAAACCTTTAAAACATTTTTGGCCTAGGACTGAGACTTTGCCATTCAAATCAATAAGCTGGAGAAAGTGAAATTCATATTTCCAGCTGTCATATCACATACTCAGATATGGAAATAATTAATAGCTTAATATCCTGTCTTCACAATTTGAATTCCTAATGTTTTCAGTAGTACCACCCAGGCCGTGCACACTATAGAAATGACAAAGTTGAAACTTTTTTTAAACATTTTTATTATTTGAGATTTTGTGCAGCACTACACATTGTTTTCTAGCCAATCAGAGCACATCATTGAGCAGCATCATAGCAGGAAGCTGGAATCCTGACGGATGCAGAGATGGGAATCAAGCTAAATTCAGAAGGTGAAATCCAGCCGGATGCTGAAAGTGGACTCCAGCCAGATATAGAAACTAGAATCCAGATTCATGCGAAAGGTGGAATCCGATAGGATATAGAAATCAGAATTGAGGCAGATGCAGACATTGGAATCCAGGTGAGTGCATACATGAGACTCCAGCTGGACGCAGAAGCTAGAATCCAGCCAGATGTTGAAGGTGGACTCCTACAGGATATATAAATTAGAATCAAGATAAATGCAGATGCTGGATTACAGCCAGGTTCATATATTGGAATCCAGATAGGTGCAGAAGATGGAATCTAGCCAGATGGTGGAATCCACCAGGATATAGAAATTAGAATCTAGAATCTAGGCTGATACAGACATTGGAATCCAGCCAAGAGCAGAAATTAGAATCCATACAGGTAGACAAATTGGAATCGAGCTGGATGCAGCAGCTGAAATCCACTCAGATGAAGAAGATGGAATCCAGCACGATATAGAAATTTGAAACCAGTCACATGCAGAAGTTGGAACACAGCCACATGTAAAAGTTGGAATCCAGCCACTTGCAGAAGTTGGAATCCAGCCTCATGCAGAAGTTGGAATCTAACCACATGCAGAAGTTGGAATCCTGCCACATGCAGAAGTCGGAATCCAACCACATGTAGAAATTAGAATTCAGCCGCATGCAGAAGTTGGAATCCAGCCGCATGCTGAAGTTGGAATCTAACCACATGCAGACATTGGAATCCAGCCACATGCTGAAGATGGAATCCAGCCACATGCAGAAGTTGGAATGCAACCACATGTAGAATTTAGAATCCAGATGCATGCAAAAATTGGAATCCAGCCGCATTCAGAAGTTGGAATCCAGCCACAGGCAGAAGTTGGAATCCAGCCACATGCAGAAGTTAGAGTCCAGCCGCATGCAATAGTTGGAATCCAGCCACATGCAGAAGTTGGAATCCAGCCGCATGCAGAAGGTGGAATCCTGCCAGATGCAGAAATTGGAATCCAGCCGCATGCAGAAGGTGGAATCCAGCCACATGCAGAAGTTGTAATCCAGCCACATGCAGAAGTTAGAGTCCAGCCGCATGCAATAGTTGGAATTCAGCCGCATGCAGATGTTGGAATTCATCCGCATGCAGATGTTGGAATCCATCCGCATGCAATAGTTGGAATCCAGCCGCATGCAGAAGTTGGAATCCAGCCACATGCAGAAGGTGGAATCCTGCCACATGCAGAAATTGGAATCCTGCCACATGCAGAAATTGGAATCCAGTCACATGCAGAAGTTGGAATCCAGCCACATGCAGAAGGTGAAATCCAGCCACATGCAGAAGTTGGAATCCAGCCACATGCAGAAGTTGGAATCTAGCCGCATGCAGAAGATGGAAACCAGCCGCAGGCAGAAGTTGGAATCTAGCCGCAGGCAGAAGTTGGAATCCAGCTGCATGCAGAAGTTGGAATCCAGCCACATGCAGAAGTTGGAATCTAGCCGCATGCAGAAGTTGGAATCTAGCCGCAGGCAGAAGTTGGAATCCAGCTGCATGCAGAAGTTGGAATCCAGCTGCATGCAGATGTTGGAATCCATCTGCATGCAAAAGTTGGAATCCAGCTGCATGCAATAGTTGGAATGCAGCCGCATGCAGTTGTTGGAATCCATCTGCATGCAGACGTTGGTATTCATCCTCATGCAGAAATTGGAATCCAGGCACATGCAGAAGTTGGAATCTAGCCGCATGCAGAATTTGGATTCCAGTCCCATGCAGAAGTTGGAATCCAGCCGCATGCAGATGTTGGAATACTTCCCCATGCAGAAGTTGGAATCCAGCCGCATGCAGATGTTGGAATCCTCCCCCATGCAGAATTTGGAATCCAGCTGCATGCAATAGTTGGAATCAAGCTGCATGCAGATGTTGGCATCCATCCGCATGCAGATGTTGGAATCCATCCACATGCAGATGTTGGAATCCAGCCGCATGCAGACATTGGAATCCAGTCGCTGGCAGATGTTGGAATCCAGATAGATGTAGGGCATGGCCATCTATTTTTTAGTCTGCAGCTCTTTCCCATGACCAAACAGACTCTAAGTCAAAGTCGTTTTGAGGAACTCAGGGCCTCATTTATGAGGCCATGCGTCAGTTTTGCGCTTCCGATGCGTCACTTTTTGTGATGCATCGGCGGCGTAAAACATGACTCCTGTTGCGCACTATTTACAAAGTGACGCATCTAAGCAGATGCATCACTTTGTAAACCCCTGCGCTACATTATACCTGGGTCAGGTATAATGTATGCAGAGGGGGCGTTCCCCCGCAAAAAGCCTCGTAATAGTGACGCAGTGAAATCTATGAGATTTCACTGCGTCACTTTTAGGACACTGTTGTGTCAAAATCTTGCGCCTGCCTCACAGCAGGCGTAAGACTGACGCAGGCCCTTTCACATGGGGCTTGCCCCATGTGAAAAGACACAATGCTGGAGTTGCGTCACTTTTGTGACACACTCCAGCAATGCGTCACTTTTGCGCCATACAGATACGTCAGAAATACTGACGTATCTGTAACTCCTTGCGCCATGATGCGTCATACTGTAAATATGACGCATCATTGGTCTCGCAAGGAGGGTGCAGTGAAAAGTGACGCATCGCTGTTTTCACGCAGCAATGTTACTTTTCATAAATGAGGCCCTCAGTTTTCAGGAGTTTCCTCAAGTGCTGATAGTTGGGTTCTGCCATCAGGTGTTATCTTAGGAGGGTTCCAGAGTCTGTGCCCGGCAAATCTGTGGCACCACTGTGGGCAGCTGCCTCGTGTTAGTGCCATAAGAGGCCTCAAGAGGGCACAGCAAAGCAAGAAACGACGCAAAAATGGACAGTTTCTAGTGGTGAATGTGCCATTTTGCCTGGGGCTCTCAGATTCTACCACCAGGGCGGGGCCCGAGCGCCCTGTGATTGATTCCATGGTTTTGTTGCTTGACAGCTCTTTGTAGTACCACGTGAGAAGACCTTGACAGGAGAATCCTGGGCAGGGCTGAACTGTGGCTTTTTGGCTCCGTTTAAAAGCATTCAGCATGCATTCAGCCACAAAAATGTGTGTTTTAGTGCCAGGAAAAAAGCAGAAGTGACGTTTGCATCCTGTTTCTATGAAACGCTCCCTTTGATTGCAAAGTAAAAGAAATGACTGTCCTCGCGGTGCAATCAACACAACGCTGAAATAGCAAGAGGGGGCTCTCCTAATGATCCCCCATCCGCCCCTGGAACTGGAGTCTCCCAGTGTACTTTAAATGTGCATTTAGTCTAAATTGGCACACATCACGGCGGCTACAAGTCGGTCATCAATTAACATATTTATTAAATGTCATTTAATTTATTCAGCAATTAATCTAATTTACTTTTGCAGCTATCTGGTGAAATACCCCGTGAGAGCCTAAACACCAATTAATAACAGTTTAGCGAGTTACAGCTATTAAACTCTTTACATAAGAGGCACTCGGGGCGCTCTTCAGCAAGAGATCTACCCTCATCACTCGCCTTGATGGAAGAAAACCTCCCAAAAGTCAGGATCCCTGAAGAGCCGCTCATTCTCAAAACAATGGCATGTGAGTAGTCCACGTGCACTATTCTCTTACACAATAATCAAAACCATGCTATAACTTAAGCTGTACGCCTGTGTTAAAAGAAAGAACGATGCACATCAAGGAATAATACCGAAATGCTTATTAACCCCTTCACTGCGGCGGCTATTCCGCCGCAGTGCTAAGGGGGCGGGGGGCCGCGCGGCGCGCCCATGCTGGTGACGGAACCGCTCCGTCACCAGCCGCGGTTGCGCTGTGCTCATGACGGAAGGGTTCCGTCACGGCCCCGCCCGCTCAATGGAACGCTTGGCGCAGGCGTGGAATCCGCGCAGCGCGCCGAGCGGGCCGTGACGGAACCGCTCCGTCATCGGCACAGCTGCGGTCGCGCAAGCAAGTTCAAGTTCAAGTTCAGGAATTTGTATAGCGCACTACTCACCCAGAGGGTCTCAAGGCGCTTGGGGGAGGGGGTGCATTATTTATCAAATAGCCAGGTTTTAAGTTCCTTTCTGAAGGAAATGTGGTTCTGTGTAAGGCGGAGGTGAGTGGGGAGAGAATTCCAGGTCTTGGCCGCCAAGTAGGAGAAGGATCTTCCTCCCATGGTGGATCTGTGGATGCGCGGAACTGCGGCGAGGGCTTGATTGGAGGATCTTAGTTGGCGGGTGGGTGTGTAGAAGGACAGTCGTGTGTTGAGGCATTCGGGTCCTAGTTTGTAAAGGGCCTTGTGTGCGTGGGTGAGGAGACGGAACGTTATTCTCTTGTTGACGGGAAGCCAGTGGAGGTCTTTCAGGTGACCGGTAATGTGAGCTTGGGAGGGATGTCCAATATGAGTCTGGCTGATGCGTTTTGGATGCGTTGGAGTTTTTTCTGTAATTTGGCTGTGGTTCCGGCGTAGAGGGTGTTTCCATAGTCTAGTCGGCTAGTGACTAGTGCGTGGGTGACAGTCTTTCTTGTTTCGGTGGGGATCCAACGAAAGATTTTCTTGAGCATACGAAGTACGTTGAAGCAAGAGGATGAGACGGCGTTGACTTGTCTGGTCATCGAGAGGGAGGAATCTAGGATGAAGCCAAGGTTACGTGCGTGGTCTGTGGGTATGGGTGCCGTGCCCAGGGCTGATGGCCACCATGAGTCGTCCCAGGCAGAGGGGGATGATCCTAGGATGAGGACTTCCGTTTTGTCTGAGTTAAGTTTTAGGCGGCTGTTTTTCATCCATTCGGCTACTTCTTTCATGCCTTCGTGAAGATTGGTTTTGGCGGTGTTAGGGTCTTTGGTGAGGGAAAGGATCAGCTGGGTGTCGTCAGCGTAAGAGGTGATGTTAAGGTTGTGTTGTTGCGCGATGGATGCGAGGGGACTCATGTAAACGTTGAAGAGGGTGGGACTGAGTGATGATCCTTGTGGTACTCCGCAGATGACTTCGGTGGCCTCTGATTTGAATGGGGGGAGTCGGACTCTCTGGGTTCTCCCGGTGAGGAACGAGATGATCCAGTTCAAGGCTTTTCCTTGTATGCCGATGTTGCTGAGGCGTTGTATGAGGGTGCTATGGCAGACTGTGTCGAAGGCGGCGGAGAGGTCGAGTAGGATGAGGGCAACTGTTTCTCCGTTGTCCAGAAGCGTTCGGATGTCGTCTGTCGCTGCAATGAGGGCGGTTTCGGTGCTGTGTTTGGCTCGGAAGCCGGACTGTGAGGTGTCAAGGGAGTTGTTGGATTCAAGGAAGGCGGCGAGCTGGCTATTGACGGCTTTCTCAATGACTTTGGCAGGGAATGGGAGGAGGGAGATGGGGCGGTAGTTCTTAAGTTCAGAGGGGTCTGCTGTGGGTTTCTTCAGGAGGGCGCTGAGTTCGGCGTGTTTCCAGCTTTCTGGGAAGGTAGCGGAGTTGAAGGAGCAGTTGATGACATCACGGAGATGGGGTGCGATGATGGAGTCTGCTTTGTTGAAGATGTGGTGGGGACAGGGGTCGGTTGGCGAACCTGAATGGATGGAGTTCATTAGGCGGATGGTGTCTTCAGTGGTGATTGGGTTCCAGGCGCTAAGGTTGTTGGAGGGCGGTTTAGGTTCGGATGTGGGTGGAGTGGACTGTTCATTGGAAATGTTCTGAAAGCTGTTATGTATGTCGGCTATTTTGTTGTAGAAGAAAGAGGATAACGAATCGCAGAGGTCTTGGGAGGGAGTAATGTCGTTTGAGGCTGCGGTGGGGTTGGTAAATTCTTTGACGATGTTGAATAGTTCCTTGCTGTTATGGGCGTTGATGTCGAGTCGATCCTTGAATGCTAATTTCTTGGTGGATCGGATCAATTGGTGGTGTTTGCGGGTGGCTGTTTTGAAGGTGGTCAGGTTGTCAGTGGTTGGGTTTTTTCTCCATGTTTTCTCGAGAGTACGGCATAGTTTCTTGGATTTCTTAAGGTCATCGTTGAACCAGGGGGCCTTTTTGCTACCCTGTTTGGTTTGGTGGTTTTTCAAGGGTGCTAATTCGTCAATGCTGTGAGTGATCCATTGTTTGAGTTTGGTGGCAGCTTGGTTTGGGTCCAATGCGAGGGCGGGAGGGTTTTGTTTGAGTGATGTGAGGAGTTGGTCGGTGGTGATTTTGTTCCAGTTTCTTCGCGGAATAGGTTGTGGGGGGTTGTGGGTCGAGGTAGTTTTGTAGTTGAAGTGAACACAGCTGTGGTCCGTCCAATGGAGAGCTGTGGTGTGATCGAAGGAGATGTGCTTGCTGGAGGTGAAGATTGGGTCGAGCGTATGTCCGGCTGCATGGGTGGGGGTGTCAACAAGTTGTTTGAGTCCGAGATTGGCCAGGTTGTCCAGAAGGGTGGTGGTGTTGCTGTCGTTTTCCTTTTCCAGGTGGAAGTTGAGGTCTCCCAGTAGAATGTAGTTCTCGGAGGTGAGGGCATGTGGGCTGATGAAGTCAGTGATGTCTTCGCTGAATTGTTTACGGGTTCCTGGTGGTCTGTAGATGAGGGTGCCTCTAAGTGTGGTCCTGGGGTCGGTGTGGATCTGGAAGTGGAGGTGTTCGGCGGTTGCAAGGTTATCGTCGAAACTGGTCGTGATTCTGATGGTGTTCTTATGGACGATGGCGATGCCTCCTCCAGTTGGGTTGGTACGGTCTTTTCGGATGATCTTGTAAGCGTCCGGGATGGCTATGGCGATGTCGGGTGCTGATGATGCGTTCATCCAGGTTTCTGTAAGGAAGGCGATGTCCGGTGAAGCAGTGTAGAGTAGGTCCCAGAGTTCAGTGGCGTGTCTGTGGACCGAGCGGGTGTTCAGCAGGATGCACTTCAGGTGGTTGGAGTCGGAGCTGTGTTTGGAGTTAGTGGATTTGGTGTTGGTCTTGATGCAGGCAAACTTGCAGGAGCGGCAGGCGAAGGGACCGTGGGTACGTCCTGGGGCAGCTTCGTAGCATTGTGGTGTGCGTCCGGGGTTAAGGGCTAGGAGGGTGGCGGCGTCATACGTTATGCGGGAAGAGTGCGGTTTGCGGGGGGCAGGGGGTCTGGCGCTGGGCGCGGTCCAGGCACGGACGGGCGTAGACGGGCTTACCTTTGGCGCACCTTCGGCGCGCATGGGGCGCGCCCGCTGCGCGTGAACGCTGCGCGCAAAAGCATCTGTCAGATATGGATAGTGGAGGGGCGGGGGCGAGGGAGGGTCAGCTGGGAGGCGGGAGCGGGGAGGAGAGACGGGCCAGGAGTGGACACAACAACAAAATGGCTGATAAACAGAAAGCGAAACGGGGCACAGCCGAAGGACAAGCAATGAATAATAATTAGCAGGCTACGATAATTCTTTCACGACAATGCAGCGCTAATGTGCACAATTACAAATGAGCAGGTACAATTTAAATTTTTAAAAGAGCAGGCTACGATAATTATGACTCGGCAATGCTGCGCAAATGAGCACTATTTGCTATGAGCAGGCTACGATACCAGGCGCTATGTAAATTCACGCGATCACAAATCCAGGCAGCAAGGTAACAGGCAGCAAGGAGGCGAAGCGCTGAGTCAGGGAGCATGGTGGAGCGACCGCTTCGGGGCAAGCCCAGGTGGTCACAGCGTTAGAATGGAAGGGACGAGCCTTCTCTGTCCGTGGGAGGGAGGGTCAGCTGGGAGGCGGGAGCGTGGAGGAGAGACGGGCCAGGAGTGGACACAACAACAAAATGGCTGATAAACAGAAAGCGAAACGGGGCACAGCCGAAGGACAAGAAATGAATAATAATTAGCAGGCTACGATAATTCTATCACGACAATGCAGCGCTAATGTGCACAATTACAAATGAGCAGGTACAATTTAAATTTTTAAAAGAGCAGGCTACGATAATTATGACTTGGCAATGCTGCGCAAATGAGCACTATTTGCTATGAGCAGGCTACGATACCAGGCGCTATGTAAATTCACGCGATCACAAATCCAGGCAGCAAGGTAACAGGCAGCAAGGAGGCGAAGCGCTGAGTCAGGGAGCGTGGGGGAGCGACCGCTTCGGGGCAAGCCCAGGTGGTCAGCCAGTGGGGCAGGGGAGCAAGCACAGCCAGTGGGGCAGGGGAGCAAGCACAGCCAGGGGGCAGGGGAGCAAGCACAGCCAGGGGAGCAAGCACATAACAGATGCTGAATCCGCAGCTATTCAGTGGAAGAGCTCAACATACAACAAGCAGGGAAACAGAGGCACGAAAACGGCGGGCACAATCACCGGATCAGAAGCAGGGAAACAGAGGCACGAAAACGTCGGGCACAATCACCGGATCACAAGCAAGGAAACAGAGGTACGAAAACGGCGGGCACAATCTCCGGATCACAATTTGGCTCAGGAACCCAAAAACTCAAAATAAAAAACAGACAAGTCTCTAACACATATTAGATTGAATTTGACATATGCCATGCGCAAAAACTCAAGACCAGTCACCTATTAAGCGATCCATCAGAATTCCAAAAAAACCAAAAAAGCAGGTACAACTCAAACGTTTTGGATGAAACAAAAAGTCCCTATATCTCCCCCAGTGTAGCAACCAGAATTGTTAACAGATAATGCAGCTTACACTCAGTTGAGATGACCAGTAAGTTTGCAACATCTGGCCATTTATCCCACTCAATCCACACTGCACCACTCCTAGCAGCACAACAGAACATGACTACCACATTCTTTACTTCTTCAGGCCCGGGAAAGGTTGCTGACCCACACCACATCCACCCAAAATTATCAGTCCTGCAAACCCTCAATCACGTTTATTAATGTACCGAGATTCTACAAAGAGACAGGAAGCAGAGTATGCTATAATACATAAAACGGAGTCCTGCAAGCCACTGGTTTACAGTATTGAAAATCAATGTATCAGTAAGGACAGTCACTGCATCTACCAGTACCTTGTACTGTAAAACCACAGAAAAACATAGCGTGACAGTAAACAAGCATTTATGCATACTTCACACCATGGTAAGAAAGCATGCATTCACACATACACTCATGCACACACACAGCCGTCCATACGTTTATGCAGACTCACACCATGATAAGAAAGCATGCATTCACACATACACCCATGCACACACACAGCCGTCCATGCAGTTATGCAGACACACACCATGGTTAGAAAACACGCATTCACACAGACACCCATGGACACACACACACAGCCGTCCATGCGTTTATGCAGACTCACGTCATGGTAAGAAAGCATGCATTCACACATGCACCCATGCGCACACACATACAGCGGCACGCAGGCACGCACTTACACACACACACACACACACACATCCATCCGTTTCTGCATACACACACACCCAGAGCCACACACACACACACAGAGCCACACACACACCCAGAGCCACACACACACACCCAGAGCCACACACAGCCAGAGCCACACACACACACACCCAGAGCCACACACACACAGCCAGAGCCACACACACCCAGAGCCACACACACACACACCCAGAGCCACACACACACACAACCGCTCACCCACAGGCGGCACCGGAGAGGGAAAGACACTTAAAGCTTTGGTTAACACCCGCAGGCCACAGTACCGAGGGCGAGAGGGGGCATAAGAGGGTAGGGGGAGGAGAGGTGACGGGGAGGCGCAGGGGGGTGGGGTCTGTGAGGACCGACGGAGCAGGGATGAGGGGAGCCTGGCAGGGAAGGTGAGCCATGGCAGACTCTGGGGTGGGGGCTGTGGGGGGCGGTGGATTAGGTGAGGGGGCGGAGGGGCAGCTCTGAATGACACGATGGATTTTTGCCTGGATTGCTTTGTCAACATTTTTACAGAGTCTGACAATACAAAGGCAGCGGAGGAGAGCATGTAAATGTCCGGCCCTGCTCAGGGACCCGAGGGTTGAGGCTGGCGGCTCTGCAGGGGGAGGGGGGGGCGGGTGTATAGGACGATGACCTGCCAAGGAGGTAGCTATGGGAGCACGGGATGGGGGCCGACAAAGGAGGTGCTTCATAGGACTGTGCCCGATGCTCACCTTCCCAGCCTTGCGAGATCGGTGCAATTACCGGCCAACAGTAAATCTCTGTCCTTCCCTTTGTCACACCTTTCTATCTACCCCCCTACCTCTGTCACTTCTCTCCAATATTGTCGTACCACGGCCACAATCACAGATGCGGAGCGTACCCAGGGCTCCTGAGGCACAAGGGGCGGTGAGAGCCTAACTCAATGCGACTCGCACTGGGAACGCCAGCCAGGCCTCGCCAAACCTCACGCGTCTCCCGTAACCAGAGTACGGCGCGTCTGAGGCAGCAAGAAAGACGGGGCGTACGGCGGCTGGAAGACGCGTACAGCTCCGGCTGAACACTCAATCCGTTCATTTTCCTGCTCTAAATCAGGCATCCTACACTAAAACCTGTAGAGCATTGTCGTGGCCGAATCGCTGTGGTGAGATTGGAGACGGCGATGGAGCGTCTGACCGCCCCAAATCCTGCAGTCGCAGATCGCCACTGCCGCGGCCCTGATTGCAACATGGCATCTGTGCGAGCCGGCAGAGGCCCCTGCTAGGAGCTGATGAGCAGGGCTGTTGAGGAGGTGCCGTGAGGGCATGCTTGGGCCGTGGGCACTTGCGGGAAGCCTAAGTCTCGGCGCCCAGCATTGAGGCTCGGAGGACATTGTGGTTATTCGCCGGCGACGAGATCCGAAGCTGCGGTGATGCAACAGAAACTCCCTAATCCTGCCTTCACCGATCCCCGTCACTGCGACCCTGTATGTACCCTGCGGCCGCGAAATGGCGGCCGCAAAGCTCCGATATTTTCGGAATCGGGGGAGTGTTTTTGGCATTCTGAGTGACGGATGACGTCACAGGTGGAAAGAACGCCAAAAACACGCCCCCGAATCCGAAAGAGACGGGGCTTGATTGGAGTGATGCCCCTCTCCTTCAATGGCTGGCCTCCGTTTAGGAAGCCAGCCAATGGAGGAGGGATGGAGGAGAGAGGCGGGTTCAAGCCCCGTCTAAAAAACATTAAATCTCCGACCAAAGACTGCGCAAGCGCAGCCTTTAGGCCCTCAACCTAAAAATAGGGGCATATTATCAACAACTAGCAATATTTATCGCTAAATAAACTTAGCGACATTTTTTCTATCGCCATGCATCGCCGGATTTTATCGCAGAGATAACGTGCTATTAGCAACGTTTATCTCAAATGCGATAAAATATCCGGTGATAGCGGCTTAATGCGTGAATATCGTCAGGCATTAACGCCAATAGGGTCTTAACCTGAATATCCAACTCCCATTGGATATACAGGTTAAGAAGTGGTCTGAGCAGGCGTTTTTTTTCAGCGATATTCGCTCTTAGTGGGAATTTTTTTATCGCTGTGCCTGAGTTGATAAAAGGCGATAGCGATGTATATCGCTTGACATGCAAAGCGGGCCCCAAACCGCTCGCTATCGCCTACAAACTGTCGCTAACTGCTGTTAGCGACAGCTTGCTAATAGGGCGATGAAATTATCGCCGCTTTAGCAGGAAAAAGTCCCGCTAAAGCGGCGATAAGGCCCTTGATAATATGCCCCATAGTGTGTTGCAAAAAAGACAATAAAGAACAAAGACGAGGAAGAACACATGTACTAGGTCCGTGCTCCAGGGAGGAGCTAACACAAGAAAGGAAGGGAAGTCTACCGGAGCCAAGCAAATGGAAGGTTGCAAATGAGAGTGACACTGAAAACAACCAATGGTATGCTGTGAGTGGGTTGTCAGCTCTCAGAATAGTAAACAACACATCTCGCAGCACAGCGCATGCGCTGTGTAGGCAAAACCTAAAAGGCTGTCTGTGGTGTATGTGACTTGCTGAATGAGTAACTCAGCTCTGTGGGTAACTCTGTTCTGCTGCTATCTGGCGTACAACTATGTGCTCTTATTCATAGTTTTAACGGAGCATGTCCATCTGGTGTGAGGGCTTTTATCGTCCAGCCTTGACATTTAGGCAGGCTCTGGTGGCTCGCTGTTTTAACTACCCTGGTAAGTTCTGAGGGCTATTTAGGGTAGCCTTTGTAAGCATATTTCAGGGATTACTGATTTTAATTACCTTTGCACTTTGACTGCTGGGGTTCTGGACTGACGTGAAGGTAGTCATCCATCCCAGACCGCCATTTTCCTCTTCTTGGGCTGTACTGGGAGAGCAGCCTTCTTGTTCAATTCACCAGTGGTCAGGTTTGCTCATGATGACCTCTGCAGGATACTATAAAAAGCTGCCTAAGGCAGGTCTATCTGCACCTGCATGTACCCTGGAAGCCCACAGCACCAGGAACAGAGCTCATTTCTCCCTAAATTTGCAGGGTACTCCCACAAAAAAAAATCACAGGGTTATTTAACTCTCTAAAATTCCTTTTTTCTTGCACAGAAGGGCCCCTCCCTCCTAACTTTTCTAATGTTTCAAGTGAAGGCAACAGCTTGACTTTCTTCATTCGTACAATTTAATATCTCTCCTAAGCCTAATCTCTCTAGAAGACAGGGGTTGGCCAACGGGTAATGTGGTCTAGAGTGGAGGTCACACGGTAACAAGACAGGAAGGATTCAAAAGTCGTTGCCTTGTTCATCAATAGGTAAAGAAGATATCCATGCAGTTGCTGCTTGAATGTCCCATTGTGTGTTGTGGAAACAAAAACGCCCCAACGCGATCAGGTTGCGGTAACAAAACTCATGTACTGGATAAGACAGACTCACTTCAGGAACAAACTGACAAGTCTGATGTATTTTTTTGTTTACCTCTGTGGGATTTGAAAGCCCCCCAGAAGTCAAAAAGGTTTTGCAATTGTTGCTTGATAGTTAAGAATAGCTGTCCTGCCTTTGCTCTTTAACCCCTTCCGTGCGGGGGTGATTCCCCCGCTGTGCTGGGGGGTGGGGGGGCGCGCGCAGCGCCCGCATGCTCATGACAAGCTCAGCTCGTCATGAGGTACGGCGCTCGTGTGCTCATGACGAGCTGAGCTCGTCATGAGCAGACCCGCTCCCGTGGAACGCTCAGCACAGCAGGGGAATTATCCCCGCATGCGAGCGTTCCACGGCTCATGACGAGCTGAGCTCGTCATGAGCATCGGAGCGCCGTGCCTCATGACGAGCTCAGCTCGTCATGAGCACCGAAGGGGTTAACCAGTACATGCCACAATTTGAGATTCACCCGTCCTGCACTCTTAATTAGGTCTTAGTCAATCTCCTTTAAAATTCTATATGATGTGTCTTCCAAACCTTTCTATTTTGCTACAGGGGGTTTCTTCAGGATCTTCTTTGGACCCATGTCCTCTATATGTTCTGCAGAACTGTCCACCATTGCTTCATCAGGTCTTTCTAGATTATGCAATAAATCTATAATTTATGATGTGGTCCCTAAAGCTTACAAATAAGCATTACTTCTATCATTGTGGGAAAAAGATGCAAATCCTTACGCTTTAGACACTTATTGGCCCAATTCGCTTCTCCCATTGTCAATTACAATCTCGAAGGAGGCCAATAATTCACAACTGGCTTCCTTTCTGGAATGCAACAAGATTTCTGATGAGGCTTGATCTGGGTTGTGATCTGATCATGACACTGAGACCACATTATTCTCTGTTTTTGATGATTTTAGACTTCTAGCAGACTAGGACAGTTCTCCCCTGGTTCTACTGACACCGTCTCTCATGACTATTTGTAGATATGTTTGCAGGAATTGGATATTGGTGACCCAGAGTTGGTCCGGCTTAAATGATATTTGTCTAATAGGACACAGAATGTACATTAGGCCCCTTATCAATCTGAGTTTAAGGCTTTGTCCCAATGTGTCCACAAGGATCTGCATTAAGTCCAACATTTGTTAATATGTATGCTCCCCACTGGCCAGGCTGATTCGTTCCTTTGGTTTGATGTTTCCTTACTATCCCGATAGCACACATATTTAAATACCCTTGAATATTCAGCTCTATGATTCCGCTACCATATTTAAAGTTTGCATGATGGCTGAGGTTGATTGGATGAGCTTCAACTCACTGAAATTAAACAGGGACAAGGTGGGAGTTTTGATGATCTTTTTATATAATTGCCTAAAAACTCTTCCGGTGGCCGAAGTCAGGGCTTGTGCTCCAGCTGCTCCACCTCTTCCATATCTATTTCCCAAGATCACTGAACCACTGGAGAAAGAGAGGGAGGACCCAAGGGAACAGGATCAGTTCAACATTTTCCCATGCTGGCAAGTGGGGCTGGGGTTGCAGCTGGTGTTGTATCTGTGGGCGACAAGGAGGAAAATGCTTGTGGACGCAGAGATGCGATTAGCTGAGAGCAAAGCAACCAGGTCAGAGGCTGATTCTTCTCCTATGGATCAGTCTAGAGCATGCGCACCTTCTGCCTCGGGGAGTAGAGGCCGGCAAGAGGGATGCTCTACGATCACTCTTGAAAGCCTGAAACAAACCACAGGGCGGCTGTCTAAATGGCCTCTCCCTACCAAAGCGATGCTGACGATGAGGGTCTATCCTTATCCACCCTTCTTCCTCTGAGGAACTACCCTGCGGCAGCGGCTAGAGCTGTGGTCTATGTTCCCCGGATCCCTTTGACTTAATAAGCATAAAGAAACAATTTCTCAACATTCAGGAAAAGCCGACTCAAATTCAAAATGAAGTTGCAGAGTGTGTTTGAGGCATACACACCAAACTAGGCAGGAGTGGATCAATTATTGCGATGATAGTGGCTAGTGAAGAGGGAAAAATACAGGAGGACAAAGGTCCATTGACAAGACTGGCTCCTGGGAATGATGGGGAGTTGGATGCTGCAAAGTGTGGACTATTGAATGTGATTCTGAAGACATGTCCAGTGAATAGTGGAGAAGTGTGGCTCACTGGTTAGAGGAGGCAGACCCTGAAGCAGAGGTCAGACCCGGGACCAGGGTTCAATTCCCGACGCGGCAGGGTCTTGAGCCCAAATATCCACGGACTCGATAATTCTCGTTTCGGTGCCTTCTCGAATCACGGGTTCACACTCTGCAGCTCTGGGCATTAGCTTGCTTAATCTCCACTACGGCCCCCCCGCGGCGGGATGCCTGGCTTTCACCTTGGGGATGCCCAGTACGGGTATCTCACAGGGAAGAAAGCCAGGACGGGTTCCCAAGGCAAGCGCCGAGATGCCTCCGGGTAATCGAGCGCTATATAAGAACGCATAATAATAATAATAATAATAATACTGACTGAACTAAAGTTTTCAACTGTAGGAAGAATAAAGGTAAGGCACCAGGCAATTATTTAGACAGTCTTAGAGTGTGTTTCAATGGTATTAAGTTATAGCCCATCTGTGGGTGCTGCTTTTGTGCTGGCATTGATGTCAAATGTTAAGATGCAATTGACTATTATATGCATTGGATGGGGGACTAAGAAGCAAGACGAGTTAGTCGCCATTGCAAACCACTGTTCTGCGACACAGAAGAAAAAGTAAGATAATGTGGAATCATAATTAATGTATTTGAAACTTTAAAATATACAGGGAGTGGTGAAAGGCGGGGGATGATAAGCTCAACAAAGAGGGCAGGGAGGTGGGAGAATGGTAAGTGGAAATAGAGAGGGTTGAGGAGAGGCCCCAGGATCAGGATGATTTTCTGTGCATGTGGTTAGCTGGAGCATTTGAAATTAGATTGCCCTAATACTGACTCCTATGCTTCTGGACTTCCTAAGCAACCTGGATATCATCAAACCACTCAGAATCTTTCCCCTGAATTTTATGAAAGTCCAAGAGGTTCTGACTGTATTGTGTACACTGTGATACCTGTAGATAAAAGGGCCCTTATGTGAATTTTGTCATTGATGGTAAACACACCACATGCATTGTTGACATGGGTGCAAGCCACTTGGCTCTCAGAACTTCTGAATTCCCTTCCTTACCTCTTTTGGGCATATCCATAGACCAGTCAGTGTTTCCAGTTAAAGAGTTCCCTAGTACATTACTGAGCCAGCGTTAATTTCTGCGGGGAAAATTAGTGATAAACACTCCTTTTTGCTTATACCCACTTCTCTGACAAACTTCTTAGCTAGGTATATTCTCTGCAAGTTAAATTGAATTGTGTTTTGTGCTCCAGAAGGAGTGTTTTTGAATATGCCTCAAAGATATGCAATATGTGAGAAAGGTATTTGCACTATTACGTCAAATTTTGAGTTGTTCCGGCGGAGTAAACCCAGTTGCCAAGTTTCCTGATTGAACAGAATTGCTTTCACAGGTACAGTCCACATTGTGGCTCACAGGGACCAATGATGTGTGGGAATTCATCTCCTTGATGGAACTTGTACAAGTGAAAGTCAACCCACAGAAAAGCAAACCCAGAATACCTGGGTACCCACTAAAACCTGAGTGTAAGGAATGCATCTGTCCTACAATAGTAAATTTGATTAAACAAAGGGTTCTAGGGCCAGATGTAGGTAATCTCGATTTACCTACTCTTAAATACCGAATCATACCAATTCGGTATTTAAGAGTAGGTAAATGGGATGTAGGTAATTTTACTTTTGAAATTACCGAATCAGAATGATTCGGTAATTACCGAATCGGTATTTACAATTCGGTAATTGCCATTGATTCCTATGGGCCTTGAGGCCCATAGGAATCAATGCCAATTACTGAATCGGTAAATACCGATTCGGTAAAATTACCGAATTTGAAAGGGGGACAGGGTGTCACTTTGACACCCTGTTGGACCCCTCAATTGTGCATGGGTGCACATGTTGCTGACATACATGCCCTTAGGCAATCTAACACAACCAACATTCTATCCTATACACCTTGTTGCCTACCACATTCTTTGCATCCAAGGTGATATTCAAACAATTAGATGTGTGGCTGTACTAAGAGCCTCAACGCGTTTTGAAGGTACATTCACATAACACCTTCTTTTTAAGACTCTAGGGTTATTACTCCCGTTCTTATATAATATGAGGCAAGGTAGACCTAGTCTACCCCAAAGATATGCAGACGCCTCCTGCTTGTGCATCTTCTTGTGATCATGTTCCCGTTATCTGGTTTCTAAATTTGTTGACTTATAACGGAGCCACACATCTAATATTCCGCGTTGGACTAGTCTTATATGGGTGACTTCTGAACTCGCATCGATTTAAAAATCGGCTTTGATTAAAAACATATCTCACGAGTTTTTCCCAAAAACTATTCCTCTATATATATTTTTTTATTATTATTTTTGAAACAGGGAGGTCGTAAGCGACCGTTATGTAGACGTGTCTCTCCCGCTTTGGGATGCCTTTCAATATTTCAGGCTCTTTCTCAGATCCACAAACCGCCAGCGGTGTGTCGGTACGTCTGTCCTAGCATTGCAGGTTCATGCAGGGCCTTAGGTCCATTAATGATGTGGTGATCCCGAGTTTCTCTGTGGTCCTCAACCCTGCTAACTTTCGCTCCTGCTTCCCTCCTAATGCCCAGTCGTTCACTGTGGTTGATACATTTGTTCCGCTTTCCCTTCCAATCCCTTACATGAGGAGAATCAGCAGGTCTTCTTGTTCACTTTACATTGGCCTCAGATTTCATGGACCTCTCTCCAATCAAGGATTTACAGAGTTTCCCCCAATAATTTTGCAAGCCCTACAGAAGGATTTGCATACATTGGTTTTTCAAGCAGGTGTCTACTCTAATCCAGTATGTTGATTTATTGTTGACATCTGTTACTCTAGATTAGTGCAAGCAAAGTGTGTCTCCATTTCTAATTGGCTAATAAAGGGTACCAAGCTTCAAAGGAACATTTTTAGTGTTGCCTTCCTTGAGTGCAATATCATGGCCATGAAACTTCAACTGGCAAGCGCCACCTGTTCTCTGAAAACGTAACTGTTTCCCAGGTAAGTACCTTTTTGGGAATGGTTCGGTACTGTAGAAAGTACATTTTGGGTTAAGTCGAGATGGCCAGACATTTTTAAGAATTTGTTCGAGAGCATATCCCTGAAATCTTTCAGTGATTTATAGAAGCCACAAATGCATTAGTGAAAATCAAACAGACGCTGACTTCTGCCAAACCTTTTACCCTGTATTATCATTATTGAAATGGATTCGCGCTTGAGGTGTTGGTACAGGGATCAGAAAAAATCCCATAGCTTATTGCTCTTCAGTTTTGGACCCCGTCGAGGCTGGGCTCACACCTTGTGTGTAGTCTTTGGTGGGTGTCAAAACTTTGTTGAGGTTTTCAAAAATATTGTGGGCGGGCTCTGTTAGCCGATGCTGTGCCCCGCTCTGTGGTTGCGGTGCTACTCACTAATAAAATTCAGCATCTTTCTACTGGTTGACTGTCTTGCTATAACATTCTGCAATTGTCTGCCTCCCATATTACTTTGATCCACTGTTCTGATCTGAACCCTGCCTCTATAATTCCCGGGAAACATCCTTTACAACGAAACTTTTACAACGCGGTACCGTTACCACGCAGGTTTTACAACGCAAGTTGTTACAACGACTTGCGCTGGAGGGCGCTCTAGGATAGGGAATAGTTTAATTTACTATCCAACACCTTCCCTACTATCCACGGGGACTGGAGTTGGAATAGTAAATTAAACTATTCCACTATCCAGCGCCACCCAACGCAAGTCGTTGTAACGATTTGCATTGTAAAACCTGCGTGGTAACAGTACGCGTGGTAAAAGCACACGTTGTACAGTCATACATCCATAATTCCCACCAGTGACAATGGATACCCACATGTGTCACACCTAGGGCATTCCCCTGAATTCATAGGACTTCTGCAGAAGCAAAGATCTTCCATCACTTCCCCTTGAGGGTAATCCTTAGTATCATACGAGATGACTGATACCAGTCAGAAAAACCTGGGGAGAAGGGCATTGGAGAGAGAGAGAAAGAGAGGCAGAGAGAAAGAGAGAGAGAAAGAGAGAGAGGGAAATGGTTCAGGTGTATCTGGAGCTCCTGTGAAAAGGGCGGCGCATGGGTGTTAATCCTTCTGAGCAAGACCCCTCCCATTCTAGTGGCAGGGCACACTACTTGAAACCGCCTGGTGTAAGTGCACTCTACAAATGATTTTAACATAACATAACACTACTTCAGTCAGGAAAGGTACTCTGCAACAAGACACAATCATGTCAGACATCCATACATAATGCTTTACAATCAAACTGAGGTGCAAGCCCTTAATGAAACATACAAAACAAGAATTATTATAGGAAATTCAAGTCCATGTGAAGTAACCTTGAGCACTGAATCTTGCACGGAATCTGGAGCATGTATCCTTTAGTCTCTGCTCAGATGATTTTGAAACCTTTATCTGTCCTTAACATTGTGCTACTTCCCTCAGTTATTCCTTTTCCTTTGGCCAAGGTTTTCTTGTTCAAACTTAGGGGCATATTTACAAGCTCCTTTCACCACCACAACTTCACTTTCAGTGACGTTGTGATGCCGATAGGGGCCCCTTCCTGCACATAAACAATCAGGGTGTGCCGCATTCTTGTGAATACGGCGCATCCCTGTATTTTCAAAATGGGTAAGCTTGGCGTTAGCAATGTTTGCTTAATGCCACGCTTCTCCATTCTGCTGTAAATATGCCCCTTAAATCACTAGGGTGTCCTTGAAGGGGATTCCAAAACTAGAAATGCCTGGTTAGTGTAATAAACTGAGGTCCTTGTGATGGGCCGGAGTAGCTAGAGCATTAAAATGATAAAAAAAAAGGCAAGGTGAATGGAGCACAGCATCACCAGATTATGGACCATGTTTTAGGGTTCAATATTGTTGGAAGCGGTCTCAAAGGCATGTAATTTCAAAAAGAGTTGCTGGCCACCAGCTTTCAGGCAAAGATGGCCAGGTTATTCTTGTTGCAGGTGGCAGGGCCCGGAACCCAAGGACAAAGCAACTGTCTCTCAAAACAGATTGACGGAGCCAAGCAGGGACCTGAGTTTCAAGAAATATTTATAGCCTGTCATGCAAGTGTTAATCTGGAGTCTTCCTGAAGATTATTAAACATTCTCAACACCAAACTAATCCATGGGTCTATATTAGCGCACATATTTACCTATGAGATAACAGACTAATGTCCCACGCAATTCTCCACTAGGGAGAAATCCCTTTCAGGACGAATACCCTCACCCACCATAGGTGGCATGCTTTATCATATGGGTATCTCCTCTTAGTGGGAAAACCTAGTCCCACTAAGCGCTACAACTTCCTCTCTAAGAGGAAGAGCTCAGGGATGTTTTAGATGTTACTACACTATCAAGGATACTAAATCCCACAGATGAGAAATGCTGTGATGAGGACGCAGTGCAAACCAAATATAACTAGTGAGATAGTGAGATTAAAACTGCCTTGTATGGACAAAACACATTTTTAATAACTTGTACCCACTGACAGGATTAAAAAGACAGTGCAATAAGCAGTATGGATTTAAACTGCTTAATTTCTACAGCCGGTCTACATGTTTCAGCCAGGTTGATCTAAATTGAGTATCTAGGCATTTATCAGGACCAAGAAATATATTGCTGCTGCCAATATGAAAAAAACAAAAAATGTGTAAAAGATATCAAACCAGTAATCCTTTCACTTCTTGTTTGTTGGATTTTACTGTTTGCACCCAAAATTCTTGGACAAGCGGCCACACCTCAACCTGGCAACAGCTCAAGGAAGGGGGCCCCACTCTGTCCGGCGGTACCCCATCACGGTACTAGAACTGCGGCCTGAGTTCATCAATGGGTCGCAAGCCTACCCCTGCCTTTCCTTAGAATAGGTAGAGACATTAAATCCATGCTACATCATACCAGTGATAGTTAGAAGAGATAGTGAGTTCGACCGGAATAGATTTGGGATTAGTAAAAGATCTACTAGATGCTCAGGCCAAAATACTGATCCAAAACAGACTGGCTTTTGATTAATCTTTCAGCAGCTAAAGGGGGGGGGGGGCGCGGTTTGTGTAACTAGGGACTAAAAGTTGCACTCTTCTTACCAACACTTCCCTTAGCACACAAGAATAAACAGATAATATTAAGGAGACTGTTAAGAAAGTGCACAAACTACTAATTTATTATTTTACATTTATAAAATATGTTTATATTAAAATCTTAATTATGGGAAGGCCCACCTACCCCTTCCCTTAAACCTATGGTGGATTCCCCAAATCCCATTTCCCTTAACTTTAACATTTCTATTCTCTTTTAACCCTCCACCCTCTACCCTCCGCTTAGCCCTCTCACTTTACATTGATCTATCCCCGTTTACATTTTGTTTCACCACTGCTTTCTTTTCTGGCAATATCATCCGGAGATGTATGTATCCCATGTCATAAAACCAAGACTAAACATGTCACCCTGTTACCTTGTAATCTCATGCTTCTCTTCCTATTTAAAAAAAAATCCTTTTGTATTAATCTTCTGGTTATTTACTTGAGCAGGACACTGTACCATGCCTGCCAACTTAGAAATCAATTTGAATGTGTGCAGAGGACGGGGATGGGGCAGGGCCTCGTGCCGGAGGTGCCAACAACACACTCTACCCCTCACCAACCCCTCCCCCCCCCCAAAAAAAAAGGGTTGCTGAGGCTGTTGCAGATGTCCTGGGGTGTTTTCACACCTCTTAGTAGACACGGACTGCTCACCGCCTCAAAAGACAAGCTGGAAAGCCACTTTATACAGTAGTTTCCAGCTCGTCTTTCTAGCCACTAGGGGCCGCTCTTCTGCTAAGGCTCTCAGAGCAGTGGAAAAAGGAAAAATAAAATTATACTACAATCGTTATTATCATTTTATTTTTCGTAGCTACATGGTTGGATAAGGGCTAGTGTCACAGCCTGGGAGGGGAAGTGGTTTGTGCACAATAAGTGTGTATGACGGTTTGGCCTGCCATCTTGGGTCGGCCAAACAGTCATGCGCACTTAGCATGTTCTACATCAGGCTGTAATACAAAGCCTGTGTGGAGAACATGCACAGCCTCCCAGTCCCCATCTGAGCGCTGAACCACGGTGCTCAGACCAATCACAATGCTGCTAACAGAAGCGTTGTGATTGGCATAGGGGAGCCTATCTGCTTCTTGCTTCCGGGACTCTGCAGGAAGAGAAGCAACGACGGAAGAAAGACGGCCAACGTGAAGAGGTGTTTTTTTTATATTTAGATTTTTCACCCCGCGCACCGCCCTCGTTCCCTGCCAGCCGCCACTGCTTGCCACGTGTGATTTTGGCTCCTCTCGGTTCGACCGTGTGAAGGGAGATGACATTTTGTGACACACGGTGGCACCATGTGAGCTAGTAGGTCTGGTGTTCATATGATTTTTGTATTTTTGTGGCTATATTAAATTTGTCACAGCACAGCCCTTCTGGAGTTAGGGTGTGCCAAGTAGGTACTTTTAAATACAATATAAACTTTAGTTACCTACACAATTCTACAAGCCAACATTTACCCTTTCAAGCTTGATAGTGGTGAACCGCTGAACAATTATAATACTCCCGAACTCTCATTTATAGGCATAACTTGGGGCCGCGGGAGGCCCCCTCGGGTGGAGTTGCCTTTGCATGCGCGCTCCCGGCAGAGGTCAAACCCGCTCCCCGCGCGCCCTCACGCTGTGCCTGAATTATGGCGCGGATTGCGACGCACTAATGTATTTTACAAAGTCAGGTGCTTGTCGAGGGCTATTAAGGAAGTTTAATGTACTCGAAGTCACAGACTTGCACTTTTGCACCATATATTACGAGCACTGCGCTGCTCTCGCGGGCTCACCCCTCGGCGAAAGGCGCGAGCGTTCCCGGAATCATCAGCTAATGATGGTATGAAAATTAAACAGGGCCCCGAGATGGAAGATGAACAGAAGGAGAGAAGGCACCTTTGAAGTGCAGCGCCGATCTCTCTCGTAGGTCAAACTACTGCACCTTCTGCAATATTTTAAGAATCAACCCTTTTTGGCTTGGCTTTTGTGTATTTAAACCTATTCGTGCGTCATGGAGCCCACTCCTGGCTATGAAAACTATGCTAACAAAAAAACCCACTAGATTTGAGAAAAGTGATTGCTGTATTTCTTTTTTTTAAAGTACACATTTCACACCCTCTACATTACAAACAAAGGGACATATTATCAAGGGATTTATCTCCGATCTTTTGGCTTTAAAAGCCAAGAAAGCGGAGATACAATTATCTCCCTATTACCTAGCTGTCGCTAACACCAGTTAGCGACAGCTTGTAGGAGATAGCGACCATCTTGGGCCCCACTTTGCCTGTCAGTGATATTTATCACTAATGACATGCAAAGTGGGCGTGCCAAGATGTTAGCGACTGGAAACAGTCGCTAACATCGCTATCTCCTATTACCAACTTTTGGAGATATTCGCGCTAAGCGCGTATATCTCCAAAAGCTAACACCTGCCCTGAGCAGTTCTTAGCCATGTTATCCAATGGGAGGTGGATAACATGGCTAAGAGCATTAGCTCGGTAATGCATGAATATCGCTGACTTTACAGCAATATTCATGCATTGCGGCCGATTTTTATCGCTTAGGAGATAAACCTCGATAATAGCAAGGCTCCTAAGCGATAAAAATCGCTGCAACAGAGCGATAAAATTATTGCCGCTAAGCCAACATAGCAATAATTATCGCTAGTTGTTGGTAATATGCCCCAAAAGGTCCAGGCAGAAGAGAGCCTCTTGCGAGATGAAATTGACATTTTGGGCCAGATGTATGAAAGGGTTTTGCCCATTCTGTGTCTATGAGAAAATGTGTTCATGCATATGGCCCAAAGTTCTTGCCAGGGACATTTGGAGATCAGATCACTACCTGCAGGTGTCTGCAGAGACCGCACTTCCTTGCCCCTTCGTAAACTGTCTCAGGTGTCACCTTTCGAACAACTCCCTATGCTCAGGGCCACTGCAATCACACATCAGGGATGGACCAAATTATGCGACAGGTTTTACTACACTATGCAGCAAGAAAAGGCAAATTATGTGGCGTAATGAGGCACATGCTGTGATTGTGTTACTTTATTATTTTGTTATTATCGTACACGTTAACACTGCATGGGCAAATGTTTCATCCTATTAATACCAGGTTAACACCCAAACCCATCAATGAGCAACTGAGATGCGACCAGTAAACCATTCTGAAGAGCCTTCTACTGCGCAAAAACAACAGTTGATGGACAGAATGCAGAACAATGTCATACATTCACCCCAGTACAGAGATCTGGGCCTAAATCATCGTTTTTTTGCTCACCATGCCATTCCAGTTTGAACCCAGCCATATGCAAATCAGTCTTGATCCTGCACCGAAAGGGAACAGTCCAGCCCGAACTCCCAAGCCAGGTCCTCCCTGGACTGGACTCAAGCATCCTAGGACCGATTACGGGCTTTGAGCCCTCATCAGCCAGGATTGCTTGATTCCAGTGGCATGGAGAGCACGGGACTCACGTCTACTGCGCGGCACTTCGCGTTGCTCCGTTTTGAGTAACGTTTGATCTGTTAGAGCTTAAAACAACATTTATTTTGTTAAAATCCTCATATTATGCAGCAGGAATGTGTAGGGTGGTAGGATGTGCACTCCAAGCCAGCCTACAATGTCTGTATAGGGAGTTGGACGTTGATCTGGGAATGTTACACAGTTGTGAGGGTCTTCTGAGGGCACAATGTTGCAATAATCTACCCTGTTAGAGCATTACTCTAGTGACTGCAGAGTAAAAGGTGAGGTGGGCAGATTTTATGGAAGTCTGACATGTATACATGAGTGAGGTAGCAGTGATACGGTCCACCGCGACTTTGGTCGTTGGAGTGGAGAGAGAATAGCATCACTTTCGGTTCGGAAGGTTGGTGCTCTAGTGGCCCGGCCCAATAAAAGCAGATGTGTTGCAGAACGCACAGCAGGCGCGCCAATGGCGTGCCATAGGCAAGCCCGCCTGCGCCCGTCAGCGTCCCGGAGACGGGAGACGCTGTTCACGGCATTATTCCTCACGGTGAGCGCATTACCTACAACAGTGAAGAATTAAAGAGGCATATGCCTGTTCTGAATTGTTGCAATTGCATTATGCCGAGGAGGGACTGGGGCTCCCTGGTATGTAATCATTGTTATTGGACCACTTTGACAGGCTCAATAGGTGAGAATGTACCTATTTTAAAGGGAAAGGAAACTCGCATTCTAACACCTGGGACACATCGGCAGGAAAATAATATCCAAGCCTATTTACTTAATGTACGCTCGCTAAACAAAAATGCCCGACATATATTCAACCTCATATTAGAGTCGAAGTTAGATATCTTATTTTTGACTGAAACATGGCTCACAGAGACGTCCAATCCCACAATAGCAATGTCTATTCCCCCGGGTTATTCCATTTTCAGAAGGGACCGCACTACGGGGAAGGGGGTGTTGCAATAATTGCAAAAAGCAACATCTTGGTTAAGATAATTCCTATGGAGGAAATAGAGGGGACGGAGTGTCTGGGTTTCCATTGTACTATCTCCACCCACCAATCTGTGGCGGTAGTCCTAATCTACAAACCCCCATGGCATGCAGGGACCTTCATAAGGAACATAGCCACTTCAGTTGCATCATTAGCTCCAAGATTTAAGCGCTTTCTGGTCCTAGGAGACTTTAATGTCCATATGGACAACCTCGAGAGTTCTGATACTATTACTCTACAGGAGACTTTGGAGATCATGAACTTATTTCCCTATGTATCTACATCAACCCATGATAAAGGCCACACGTTAGATCAAATTTTTTCTAACATCCCAATACTAATTGAGGAACATATTCCCTTAGTTTAGTCAGATCACTTTTTGATAGGTTTGCAGATTTACAAACTAACAAATTTGACCCTTATTCCTGAGAAACAGCCATCATTTACAATACAAGCTTTCCACAAAATTACCCCTGAAGCACTGAGTAGAGAACTCTCCTCTAATCCCTTTCACATGTGTAGCATGATCGAGGACAATGCCACGAATCTCGAAAATTGGATAAAGTATGGCATGGAGGCTCTGGCCCCGCAGTTATCACGCTCTCACCTGATAACAAGGCCATCAGCGCCTTGGTTTAATGACACATTGAGGAAATGTAACATATCCTGTAAACACCTGGAAAGAGTGTGGAGGAAAGACTTCAGTGAAGATAGTAAAGCACTATATAAAGAGGCACTAAAGAAGTATCATAGCAGAATTTTGGTGGCAAAGAAAATTTTCTTCCCAGCTAGAATTGAGACTTCAGGGAATAAGAGCAGTGAAATGTTTAACATTGTTCAACATTTTACTTCGCCGAAAGCAGCAGTCTCTAAAAGGAATGTGTAGACAACTGGATAAGCCAGTTGGCTTCTTTCTTCCATGAGAAAATCTTGGGGATTCAAAAATCATTAGCTACCTCGGGGGTGTCGCAGGGTGACTCTCTATTTGCTTTGCACTCAACTACGCCGGTTGGCAATGCTACCATCTTTCAGTTTCCTCCTATTACTCTGGAGCAGTCTCTGACCATAATGAAAAACTTAAAGTTGGGGACTCCGTCCGATCCCTGCTCTGCAAAAAAATACTCGCTGCTATGGCGGAGATCATTAATCCAGAGGTCAATAAGGTTATGAACTTGTCATTGAGTAGTGGCCAGGTTCCATCTGTTTGGAAGAGGGCTAAAATCCTCCCCCTACTAAAAAAAAAACTACTGCGGATATTACGATAACATCTAACTATAGGACTATTTCCTTCCTGCTTTTCTTTGCGAAATCCATTGAAAAATACGTGAATTCTATAATCACCGATTTTACTGAAACAAACAGCCTTCTTCATATGGGTCAATCCGGTTTCCGTGCTAATTTTAGCACGAAGACAGCCTTACTCTAGATATCAGAATACATTAAGGAGACCCTAGAATCAGGAGGAAGAGCGGTTCTAGTCCTGCTTGATCTGTCCACTGCTTTCGACACCGTGCCCCATGACCGTCTCCTGCAGAGGCTAAGGGAGTGTGGTCTTGGTGGCACGGCGTTAGAATGGTTCTCCTCCTTTCTGGAGGATAGAAGCCAGGAGATTTGGTCCCCCACTTTCGCAGCTTGCATTCCTCCCATGAAGGTGGGCGTCCCTCAGGGATTCATTCTGAGCCCGTTGCTGTTCAATCTGTATCTGGCTCCCATCGCCCCTTTGGCCGAGGCTATTATATCCTATGCTGATGATACTCAGCTGTTGTTTACCTGTAAAAGGGGTGAGGAGCCCGATAGAAAGAGGATTAATAAATGCCTAAGCAAGATTTTTACGTGGTTTAGATTCAACCATCTGCAATGTAAGCCTGAGAAATCCGAGGTGATCCTTTTTGGTCATTTACCCAGGAAGCAAGGAGGCGCTGGTGGCCTAGTGATATATCACCTTCTCAGTCATCAGTAGGAGCAGTGAGAAATCTGGGGGTAAAAATGGATGCCTCTCTTGACATGAAAACTCAAGTCAAATCAGCTGCAGGTATCTGCTTTGGCATCCTGAAAGTGCTCTGGAGATTTCTTCCCCTCCTTTCGCTCACTCACAGAAGGACGGTGGTCCAGGCCCTTATAACATTAAGACTGGACTACGCAAAGGTCCTCTACTTAGGCCTTCGGGATTGCCTCCTGCCTAAACTCCAAGTTATACAAAATATGGCTGCCAGAGCTATTCTTATGCTGGGTCCTAGAGAACGGATCTCACACCATCTAAAGAATTTTCACTGGCTGCCGATTCGCAATAGAATTCACTTTAAGGCCCTTGTGTTGGCCTTTAAAGCACTTTATGGTACAGGAGCCCCATACATCAGGAAGCGGGCGTCTTTCAATACTCCTAGCAGAAATTTAAGATCTTCCCAACTTCATCTGATGATGGTGCCTAGGCTTGCCTGTTCACGCAGGGGCGGCCACTCTTTTCAGGTACGAGCGGCCCGTCTCTGGAATGGGCTGCCCATTACACTTAGACAATTGGATGATTTAGGGCTCTTCAGAAAACAACTTAAAACATGGTTATTCCTCATTCAATCTATCTAGAGAGTCTGCCTCGAAACATTTTTGTACGCTCAGCTCAGCGCCGGGACACTCTATTGAGTAGCTGTGCGCTTTATAAATAGTTAAATAACATAACATAACACTCCTAAACTGACCCTCACAGAGGAAGTCAGAGAGGGGATGGCGGAGCTAGTTGGAAAAGGAAATGTTGAGAGATGCAATGGTTCCAATGGCAAGATCTATTTCCTAATGGGGTTAAGCATTCAGAAGTAGGTATCCTCCCAGTACAAGGGGAGTGGCAGTCAGGGACCCTGGATTTAGACCAAGCAGGCGAGAGAGTCAAATCTCAATCATTTACAGAGCCCAAATAATTTACTCACCCAATTTTTTACCTCAGGCAATCCGGCTCTGTCATTCTTGTTGATCTAGTGAAAAATACCACCCTCCCCGACATTAAACCTACCAATAAGCAGAGTAAAATTCAAACTAGCGAGCATATACACGATCTTTATTTGTCCTTAATTTGAAGAGCATAATGTAACGTTGATTGGCTCTATTCCAATTTTAATACGACACTTAAAATAGTTTGAGTACCGTCATACTCGTCCTTCTTTAATGTGTACGGCCACAGAGGCTGTTCTCAGGTGCCGGTGCTTGTTTTAATGGGAGCCTGTGTTGTCGGTCGGAACACAGGCTCCCATTGAAGTCAATAGGAGTCCAACCGAATGGTGTTCGGAAACATCGTAATTGGTCGGTCGGACTCCCTGATCCCGAGGCAGTCGGAAATCATTCCGACACCGAGTCAGTCGTAATGCTTTCCGACCATCATCGTAATCGGCCCACGAGAGTACATGGTGAAAATGTAATTCACAATACACACTTTCTAAGGCAATTAGCAATTACGTCTTAGCACTCACCTTTAAAAAATGCTTTTGCTCTATTTCAGTTTCATTTTTAAAATTTTCCAATTCCTCTCGGATTTGTTAATTAAAAAAAAGATATTTGATAGTTGCACACATGCGTGGTGATGCATGTCCGGGCTTGCGTGATGACGCATACATATTTTTTTTCTGCTATACTGCACAGCATCGGCAATAAGCATGTGGCTTCGAATACTATACCCTAGACAGACCGCCTCTCTCCACACCCCCACTCCAAACCTCAGTTCACGACCCCCAAATTTGTTTATTGTTTCCCTCCTTCCACCCCCTTACACCACCTCAGGATAGAGATCAGATAGGAGCTGCCTCCACCCACAACAGCTAACAAATACTCCTCAACCATCACCTCCTCCGAGGGGCGTGGCTTGGCCGAGCAGCGGAATGGCCGCACTTTAGAGCGGCTCTGCCATCCGGGTAATTAATCGACAATAATCCGTCCAGAACACGCAGGACCGCAATCCTAACACAGAGAACCATCACAGAGCCGAACAAGCTGCAAGATATGACCTTTGCAGAGTGGAAATAGCGCCGGGAGGGGACGGAGGAGCTCCCGTGACCGTGTGAGGCCTACCTGCGAGACCACCGTGCCAAGCCGGGACCTACATTTTGACGTCACCCCGAGTATCGTGGAGAGGACGCCAGAGGTCGGGAACAACGTCGAGGTGCTGACGGCAAACAACAGTGGCGCCAAGCAGTACGAGCCCCGGTGACAAGTGAAAGCATTTGTGGCTATCAAGGGGGCACCCGGAGCACAAGGGAGATGTCCGGGTGAGGTGGGTTCCGCCGGTGTACATCAGCGGAGGAGCCGTGGGGAGGCGAAGGACCTCCCGGGAAGGTCAGGGAACACAGGCGACCACAAGGAACAGAGCAGTTGATCAAAAACGAGTCCCGGAGGGCTCGGATTGAAGCAAGAGATAGCCCAGGTTCTGACGCAACCTGACATCGTTGAAGATCGATCGGACCGGAACTCTATTATCGGGGATACTATTTCTACTAAAGAAAAACACTTGTCAAAATTACTTGGAACATAAATCTATGGGGAAGCATGCAAATTGACTCTAAAAAACTACCCAACTCTAACATATGAGGAATCACCATACCACAACTCTTTCTATACCTGTTGCAAGCCCTGAAAAAGTCCCTGGATGGGACGAAACGCGTTGGCGGTTTCAAAAGTTTTTTACAACAAAATTTGAGGATGGATTGGAATATAACATCGACTCGTCTTTGAAACAACTCTGAATCTCTTGATTGTATAATTGTTATATTTTGTGTATAAAGTGTGCTGGGCTATCTTGTGTATTTGCATATGGGTAAGCTGGTTGTATTGTACGAGCTTCCTAAACCTTTGGGGGTATAGGGAATTGTGCCTCCAGCCCTTGTTTGCACCTTTTTGCTCCTTCGCCACTGAAAAGGGAATTTAGGACTTGTGCGGGCATTTATGCTTTTGATTCCCAATCTTGTGTATCCAGGATTCATATAGGCCACTGTCGTTAATCAATTTGGATGCCAAGATTTACCCCAAGTTAATCGTAAACAGACTACAGCCAATGCTGCCACAGATTGCGCTGCCAGACCAATCGGGTTCATCCCGGGCCGCTCGACGACGCATAACTTACGCACAATATTCGGACTGTTACATTATCTGGCCCCCCATGTTCAGGCAGTGGCTGCTCTATTGGACGCTACGAAAGCGTTTGACTCCTTGGAGTGGAAGTACATTTTCACTCTTCTACCCAGATTGGGAATGATCCCAGGGTTTGTGAAACAAATGCAATTAATCTGCAACACCCCGATGGCGAGAGTGAGAGTGAACGGGCAGATGTCGGATCAGTTCGTCATCACGAGAGGGACACGGCAGGGGTGTCCGCTCTCTTCATTATTATTTGCAATTGCCACTGAACCACTGGCGGACAGACTCCGCCAACATCACGCACAGCCGAGTATAGGTTTCACGTCCAAGGGCTTACTGATCTCAATGTACGCAGATGATTTGGCAATCTATCTAGTGAACCCCAGGGAGAACTTTGATATAAATATGAGAGAAATTGTGAGATTTGGCAGGTTAACAGGGATACAAATTAACTGGGCAAAATCTTTAATGTTGCAACTCACTGACGACACTGTCCCATGTGAAACGGAATTCCCTATTCAGTGGGCAGAAGGTGAAACACGATACCTCGGCATCTGGATAAGTAGATCCATACAAGAAATATGGCTGGACAACTACGGGAGAGTGATGGACTGGATCGACAGTAAGGTTCAATGCAGGAAACGACTTACATTATACCTAACGGGCCGTATAGCTGTTACAAAAATGGTAATACTCCCCAAACTCCTTTATTTATTTGTAAATATATCAATGCCACTGAACACTCATTTTTTTAAAGGTCTCCGCACTAGCATAATTGGGCTGGTATGGGCTGGCAGACAACCCTGGGTTTCCTGGAACTTGTTGACATTGCCTTTCGCTCAAGGTGGGTTGGGGGCACCGGACTTTGAACTCTATGCATCTAGCGCGCAGGCACAATATCTACATTTCTGGCAGCTTCCTACACCTTATCATCCCCACATGGCAATAGAAACAGATAGAGTCCCACCTGCCCCACTCAACATGGCAGTATACCACCCTTACAAGAGACCTCATATGGAAATTGACACAGTGGAAACAACGCAATGGGCATGGAGGAGTATAGCTAAGAGGGCGGGTCACAGCGAACTGTATGCCCCATCTATGCCACTTGGGGGTAACCCACTTCTGGCACCATTGACAGACCGGGAAACCACACTGAGCGCGAAGACACATGATTTGACGAAGGGCAGCAACCTATATCCAGATGACACGTTTCTTTCCCTCAAGCTGTTGTGCAAACAACAGACACCCTCGATATCAGACATGTTTCTATATTACGAAATTAGAGCTGCAAGCAAGGCAAGATAAGCTACTTTTCCGCAAGTACCCCCTACTTTGGTGGCCCTAGAAAATGTACTGTCAAATTTGTCTCCCCGGAAATTGCTAACCCACATTTATAGCACAATGCAAGAGACGTCCCCCATCACCACAAGCTCGTCCAAAGCGCAATGAGAGGGAGACATTGGTATCACAATAACCGACAAACAGTGGCAATTTTGCTGCACACAGCTAGAACACCTCTCACCAAACTACAGGCTCCGGCTCATACATTTCAAGTTCTTACATAGAATATACCGAACGCCGCTACAATTACATCGCATGGGCCTACAATCTGACACGAGGTGCTGGAGGTGCGGAGCACAAGACGCAACGTTCATACATCTGGCCTGGTACTGCAGGACAATAGCACAATATTGGGTCGAAGTAGGTAGACACATTGGAGACATTATCGGAACTCAGCTACACCTCACCCCAGGCGCGCAACACCCATTGGGCTCACCGGGCTTCAGCCCCCCCCGTCGTATTCTCCAGCCCGGGCTAATTTGACGTGCACTGAAAGGATAAAAGAAGGCTGCGCATCGGAGCCGAGAATGTGATTTTTATTATGCTTTCTGAGGCCCAGCAGCCCGAGCCAGCCAGCCTCTGAACAGTTTCAGTTAACCTCTTGTTTTCCTTAACTGGCCCCGAGGTGATATGATTGCCTGAAGGCAGGGATTTCACCTAAGCACTTGATGTGTTCAGCATGGGGTGGGGGTGGGAGTGCGAAGATGCACACAGCAGGGGGAAAGGGCTGGCCAGTGCAGGTGACGCTTTTCCTTTGTGTAGGAATTCCTGCTGGCGTCAAACCCCAGGGTTTGCTGTCTGTGCACTTGCATGGATGTGTATTCCATACAAGTGCACAGACAGCAAACCCTCGGCTATGACGCCAGCAGGAATTAGTTTACAAAGTAAAAGCATCACCTGCACTGCCATCCCTTTGCCCCTGCTGTCTGTGCACTTGTATGGAATTCACATCCAAGGCCCTGCTCACCAGTTAAATGGTGAACAGGGCCATGGATCTTTCTCGTTTTGCATCCATGGGCACCAACGACACAGAAGCAGAGGAGGCCCTGGTAAGGCGAAAGCAGGAAACATTTGACACACACCTATCTACACTGTGAGATCTTCGGGAGGGGCTGGATGCCAGGACGCAGTGCTGCTGATCAGCCCAACTCAACTGAATAGTATCAGAAGAGCAGGCAGCCGTTTTTTTTATGTAAGTTTCAGTAACTTTAATGAATTCTTCAGCACAGCATTACCTACTGCCTGCATATCTAGGTTACTCTAAGTGAATGTTGTTTTTGACTTACATACATGGAAACGTCAGAGGAGAGTCCCCTCCGAATATGCAAATGTAGTGTAAGTTTGTAGTGTTCATTTTTTGGGGTGCTATGTGGGTAACTTTAGGGTTCAGGGTGGGTGTGGGTTTTAGGGTGCCAGCGAGTAATTTTAGCGTTCAGGGTGGGTTACGGATTGGGGTGCCAGGGGGTAATTTTAGGGTTCTGAGTGGGTATGGGTTTTAGGGTCTGTGGGCTGGGCTTGTGGACCAGGGGTAGTAGAGGTATCAGGTTGTGGTGCAGGAACGAGTAGGACACCGGTTCGTGGGGTTAAAGAGGGCTTTATTGGTATTCCTCGGTTTGTTTTTAGCATTAATGTTCTCCTCGTTCTGAACGTTAGTCTCTCTTTTGCGAACTGACTGGGATCCGTTTTGGCGTTCGGGTGTTCTTCCTTCTTTTCTTCTGGGTATAGAACTGCCCCTCACGGTCTGGTCACGGTCTGGGATTTCAGCTGCTACCTTGGCTCCGGTGTCCCATGGAAAGAGAAGACCAACAGAAAGGGAGCCGTTAGTTCAGCTGTCCGCTGGGGTCTTATGCACCGAGGGACCGGGTGTAGTGAGTCGGGAGAGGATTCACCGGTGAACGTGCAACTCTAACATACGCCAGTGAAGTGGGTGGAGAGTACACAGACGGTGAGGGTAAACGCGGGGTAAATGGAAACGAGAGGGGGGGACGCAGGATACAAACAGGGGATCTGTACACTATTTTACACGCTTGCTTCCCACCCAAGCCGCCATACGCTGCCGTACCTGGGAAAGCCACGCTCCTCCCCCGGGAGAGTGGCACGGCGGCTCGCAGGGTCGTTGGCCTCCTGGCTTCCCCTCGGACACTCCTCCGCTTGCTCCCAGTTGTTCTTCAGGTTCTCCACTTCTTCCTTCGGTTCTGCAATCTCCGGTCTCCGGTTCTCCGTCTCCGCTCCTCGCCGTCTCTTCGGGGGTGATGTCACACGCCATGAACATCGCTTCCTCAGTTTTAGCCAATCCGGTCTCGCTGACGTGTGTAGTAGGAGGATCATCCTCCTCCGTGTATGCCCACTTAAAGGAGCCGCGTTCCTCTTCTTCGTGTTCGTCGTGATCCGTACCCCATGACTCTGTCTGTAAGGAAGGAGGTTGTACCGGGTCAGTTCCGGGTGCCCACTACTCTTCTGCAGTACGCAGCCTCACCCCGTTACAGGGTGCCAGGGGTAATTTTAGGGTTCAGGGTAGTAATGGGATTTGGTGTGCCAGGGGGTAATTTTAGGGTACAGCGTGGGTATGGGTTTTGGTGTGCCAGGGGTAATTTTAGGGTGGTTAAGGGTTTTGGGGTGCTATGGGGTTAATTTTAGGGTTCAGGATGTGAGGGTTAATTTTAGGGTTCAGGGTGGGTGTGGGTTTTCGGGAGTCAGGGGGGCAATTTTAGGGTTCAGGGTGGGTATGGGTTTTGGTGGGCTGGGTGGTAATTTTAGGGTTTAGGATGGTAATGGGTTTTGGGGTGCCATGGTGTTAATTTTAGGGTTCAGTGCAGGTATGGGTTTTAGGGTGTGAGGGGGGTATTTTAGGTTTCAGGGTGGGTGTGGGTTTTCGGGTGTCAGGGGGGCAATTTTAGGGTTCAGGGTGGGTATGGGTTTTGTGGTGCCAGGGCTACTATTAGGGTTCAGTGTGGGTATGGGTTTTGGGGTGTCAGGGGTAATTTTAGGGTTCCGGGTGGGTATGGGTTTTGGGGGCAAGGGTGTAATTTTAGAGTTCAGGGAGTAAATTTGTGGGTCAGTGGTAATGGGATTTGGGGTGCCAGGTGTAACTTTAGGGTTTAGGGTGGTAATGGGTTTTGGGGTGCCATGGGGTTCATTTTAGGATTCAGTGCCGGTATGGGGTTTAGGGTGTGAGGGGGAGCATTTTAGGTTTCAGGGTGGGTGTGGGTTTTCGGGTGTCAGGGGGGCAATTTTAGGGTTCAGGGTGGGTATCGGTTTTGGTGTGCCATGGGGTTCATTTTAGGATTCAGTGCGGGTATGGGGTTTAGGGTGTGACGGGGAGCATTTTAGGTTTCAGGGTGGGTGTGGGTTTTCGGGTGTCAGGGGGGCAATTTTAGGGTTCAGGGTGGGTATGGGTTTTGGGGTGCCGGGGGGGGTAATTTTAGGGTTTAGGGTGGTAATGGGTTTTGGGTGCAAGGGCGTAATTTTAGGGTTCAGCTTAGGTATGTGTTTTGATGTGTCAGGGGTAATTTTAGGGTTCAGGGTGGGTATGGGTTTTGGGGTGCCAGGGGGGAATTTAATGTTCAGTATGGGTATGGGTTTTGGGGTGCCAGGGGTAATTTTAAGGTTCAGGGTGGGTATGGGTTTTGGGGGGCAAGGGTGTAATTTTAGGGATCAGTGCAGGTATGAGTTTTGGGGCTCCAGGGGGGTGATTTTAGGGTTCAGGGTGGGCGTGGGTTTTGGGGTGCAAGGGGGGTAATTTTGTGGTTCAGGGTGGTAATGGATTTGAGGGGGCAAGGGTGTAATTTTAGGGATCAGTACGGGTATAGGTTTTTGGGTGCCAGAGGTCATTTTAGGGTTCAGGGTGGGTATGGTTTTGGGGGGCAAGGGTATAATTTTAGGGATCAGCGCAGGTATGGGGGTTGGGGTTCTAGGGGGATGATTTCAGGGTTCAGGGTGGTAATGGGTTTTGGGGTGCGAGGCGGTAGTTTTAGGGTTCGGTGGTTATGGGTTTTGGGGTTCCAGGGGTGTAATTTGGAGGTTTGGGTGGTAATGGATTTTGGGGGGCAAGGGGTAATATGCGGGTTTAGCATGAGTATGGGTTTTGGGGTGCCAGGGGCAATTTTAGCGTTCAGGGTGGGTATGAGTTTTGGGGTACCTGGGGTAATTTTAGGGTTCAGGATGTGAGGGTTAATTTTAGGGTTCAGGGTGGGTGTGGGTTTTCGGGAGTCAGGGGGGCAATTTTAGGGTTCAGGGTGGGTATGGGTTTTGGTGGGCTGGGTGGTAATTTTAGGGTTTAGGATGGTAATGGGTTTTGGGGTGCCATGGTGTTAATTTTAGGGTTCAGTGCAGGTATGGGTTTTAGGGTGTGAGGGGGGTATTTTAGGTTTCAGGGTGGGTGTGGGTTTTCGGGTGTCAGGGGGGCAATTTTAGGGTTCAGGGTGAGTATGGGTTTTGTGGTGCCAGGGCTACTATTAGGGTTCAGCGTGTATTGTATTGTATTGTATTGTATTGTATTGTATTGTATTGTATTTATTATTTGTAACGCGCAACTGTCACCCTACGGGTATCCTGGCGCCAACAGGAAGTAGTCAGATGGAAACAAACAATACACTGGCTGTCATGTCATACAAAAACAAACCGCCTGGACTGTTAGATAGGCTCAGGAAAAAAATCAAACTTTGACGAACAGCCATGTTTTCAGGCTCTTTCTGAACCCCAGCAAGGTGTCCATTTGCCTGATATTCTGGGGGAGCTCATTCCACAGCCTAGATGCAGAAGTGCAGAAAGCTCTGCCTCCCATCCTTGATCTCCTAATCCTGGTAGTTGCTGCCAGACCCAAGCTGGAGAAGCGCAGGGACCTTGTAGGCTTATACCAGGTGAGCCTTTCCTGTAAGGGAATAGGTCCCATGTTGTGTAGGGCTCTATACACAATACATAGGGACTTAAAAGCGATTCTGCTCCCGATTGGCAGCCAATGTAAATCTCTAAGCGCCAACGTAGTTGAAGAGCTACGAGGTCTTTTGAGAGCCAGCTTAGCCGCTATAGACTGGACCCTCTGGAGCCCCTGTAAGATGTATAAGGGGGCCCCTAGATATAGAGAGTTACAATAGTCCAGTCTGGCCAGGATCACACTCCTGACCACTAGCGGTCTAGACTCATCAGGCAAAAGGGGCAGAATCTGTCTGAGTGCTTTCAACAATCCAAAACAGACACTGATGGTTTTATTGGTCTGGGAGGTCATTTGGAGATCTGCATCAAACAGTACCCCTAAGTTACGCACCGTCTTCACTGGGATGCAAGGATCAGCTCCCGGCGCAAGCCTGATCTCGCAAGAAGGTTGGTGACTCAGTTTGGCTGACGAACAATAAACCACCTCCGTCTTCCCTTCGTTAAATTGGAGGGAGTTTATTTTCAGCCACCTGGAGACCCTACTCATGCAGTCCTGAAAGGTCTCCATGGTCACCGCCTGTTTTCCTTCTAGGGAGAACACCAATTGGGTGTCATCGGCGTAGTTTATTAAATCAATTCCATAGGATTTGATCATGGGGATCAGAGGCTGCAAATAAAGATTAAAAAGAATAGGGCTGATCGAGGAGCCCTGAGGAACTCCATTACAGACCTTGGACTTAGAAGATGAGAAGGGTGCTAAGGTCACCACCTGTTGTCTGTCTGTTAGGTAAGATTGTATCCACCTCAGGGCCTTGCCCTTCACGGCCAGTTTTTCCAATCTACTTAACAGAACCGCATGGCTAACCGTATCGAAAGCGTGGGTATGGGTTTTGGGGTGTCAGGGGTAATTTTAGGGTTCCGGGTGGGTATGGGGTTTGGGGGCAAGGGTGTAATTTTAGAGTTCAGGGAGTAAATTTGGGGGTCAGTGGTAATGGGATTTGGGGTGCCAGGTGTAACTTTAGGGTTCAGGGAGGGCATGGGTTTTGGGGTCCCAGGGGTAATTTTAGGGTTCAGGGTGGGTATGGGATTTGAGGTGCCAGGGGGTAATTTTAGGGTTTAGGGTGGTAATGGGTTTTGGGGTGCCATGGGGTTCATTTTAGGATTCCGTGCCGGTATGGGGTTTAGGGTGTGAGGGGGAGCATTTTAGGTTTCAGGGTGGGTGTGGGTTTTCGGGTGTCAGGGGGGCAATTTTAGGGTTCAGGGTGGGTATGGGTTTTGGGGTGCCATGGGGTTCATTTTAGGATTCAGTGCGGGTATGGGGTTTAGGGTGTGACGGGGAGCATTTTAGGTTTCAGGGTGGGTGTGGGTTTTCGGGTGTCAGGGGGGCAATTTTAGGGTTCAGGGTGGGTATGGGTTTTGGGGTGCCGGGGGGTAATTTTAGGGTTTAGGGTGGTAATGGGTTTTGGGTGCAAGGGGGTAATTTTAGGGTTCAGTTTAGTTATGTGTTTTGATGTGCCAGGGGTAATTTTAGGATTCAGGGTGGGTATGGGTTTTGGGGTGCCAGGGGGGAATTTAATGTTCAGTATGGGTATGGGTTTTGGGGCGCCAGGGGTAATTTTAAGGTTCAGGGTGGGTATGGGTTTTGGGGGGCAAGGGTGTAATTTTAGGGATCAGTGCAGGTATGAGTTTTGGGGCTCCAGGGGGGTGATTTTAGGGTTCAGGGTGGGCGTGGGTTTTGGGGTGCAAGGGGGGTAATTTTGTGGTTCAGGGTGGTAATGGATTTGAGGGGGCAAGGGTGTAATTTTAGGGATCAGTACGGGTATAGGTTTTTGGGTGCCAGAGGTAATTTTAGGGTTCAGGGTGGGTATGGTTTTGGGGGGCAAGGGTATAATTTTAGGGATCAGTGCAGGTATGGGGGTTGGGGTTCTAGGGGGATGATTTCAGGGTTCAGGGTGGTAATGGGTGGTGTGCGAGGCGGTAGTTTTAGGGTTCGGTGGTTATGGGTTTTGGGGTGCCAGGGGTGTAATTTGGTGGTTTGGGTGGTAATGGATTTTGGGGGGCAAGGGGTAATATGCGGGTTTAGCGTGAGTATGGGTTTTGGGGTGCCAGGGGCAATTTTAGCGTTCAGGGTGGGTATGAGTTTTGGGGTACCTGGGGTAATTTTAGGGTTCAGGGCGGGTATGGGTTTTGGTGTGCCAGGGGGTAACTTTGGGGTTCAGGGTGGGTATGGGTTTTGGGGTGCCAGGGGTAATTTTAGGGTTCAGGGTGGGTATGGGTTTTGGACTTGCAATGATAAACATTTCACAAGCACATTGTCCTCCTATAGAAGCAATTGTTGACGAACTGGTGAAAAAGGGTCGTCGCCTTGAAATGGCATTGTGAAAATTGGTTATATTGTGTTCCTAAAGTGCTTTGTAGTAAAATATATTAAATTGGCCTTTTAATTCAGTACATTCTGTTCCTTTTTCATAAGACTATAGGACATAAGTGCATCAAATTAACAAAAATGTGTGCTCTAATTGTCCAGTTTCAAATGCAGAATTCATCACGTTTTCTCCGCTTGACCTGAGCATTAATCGATCCCGATTATCTGCCATTTTTGCCCCGCCCCATTTATTAACATTAGCCACGCCCCTTCATTTGCCATGTTAGCCCCCCCAAAATTAAGACCTAGTTGCGCCCCTGCCTCACCCCACTGATGGCTCTAATGGGCTTTGTGCTAGAAATTCCGAAGGGATCCCGCCAACTAACTGCTAGGCTGCTGTTGATGGCAAAGCGCCAGGTTGCAATGCATTGGAAGAAACAACGGCCTCCTACGATAGCGGGTTGGCTACATGCAGCTACGTACTGCAGGGATCAATTAACGGAGTATTGGGAGCTAATCCCTTACAGGTCTAGGCCTTTGGATATATGGGGACCTTTCGTGAGTTGGCTAGAATCGGGAGGTGCGGACCTCCGGGTCGATAATTAAAAGTATGTCTCAAGTCTGGGAGAAGCAGAGAAGACATACGATTATAAATGGTCATTTAGGGTGGGAGAACACGACAGTAACACAGGCATTGCACAGGAGTATATACCGCATTGGACGGACATTTGAGTATGGCAGGGGGGGAAGTAGGGGGTTGTTGAGGTTTGTTGGGTTTAAAATCAGATACATGATAGAGTAAAGAGGTGCCTACGTAACTTTAATTGCAAAGCGAAACATTCCAATGTATCGAAGTACCAAATCGCCGGCGAGCCTCAGGGATGTCGGCTTGATGGCTGTGTTAAACCCTTCGAAAATGTACCAAATAAGCAGGCTTACGGCTGCGTGGCAATAAAAAATAAATATATATAAAAAATCAACAAAAAAACAACAACAACAAAAACATCACCTCCTCCAACTCCAGCGTTTCCCTGGTCACCTTTAACCTACACAGCGCACATCCCTTGAACCAATCACATCATGATTTTTTTTAAAGCTCCAAGCCAGTGCTTAATTAGAGCCGGTTGTGTCTGGTGCTCCGCACCGGCACTTAATCGTCAGCAGCGGAGTTTATAGCTCAAACTTGACCCAAAAGTGCGCTGTTCATGAACACATTTATTTTTCAGTTTTTGTAGGCTCAGGGCGATTAAGTGATTTGCACAGAATGACAGGATGTTGAGCCTACGCCGAGACTCGAACCTGGGGGCATATTATCAACGCAGGCGATAAAATTATCGCTTGCTTTATCGGCAGAAAACTGACGCTAAAGCCGCTTTTGCGGCAGAAAACTGCCGCAAAAGTGGCTTTAGCGGCAGTTTTCTGCCGATAAAGCAAGCGATAATTTTATCCCTGTGTTGATAATATGCCCCCTGGTTCCCCAGCTCCAAAGTCTGCAGCTCTTGCACTTTTGCCACATCTGCTCCCCACTTGTAGGGTTTTGGTTAGTTCTGTCATAGGCGGTGCTAATAGGAGCAATGGTCCAGTGGAAGCCGCCTCCTGACGAGAGCCCCAGCACTAATTTTGTTACAAATGAACCGCTGCTCCAAATTAACCACTGCTCCAAGCATGTCAGGCGTTTTTGAAGGCCTGGGTCAAAAATGTTATGCGGGCATAAAACAGCACGAACATATGTTTTTAAGTTTAAATAAACTATCCTCTGGGGAAAGAGAAAACACAACAGCTCCATCATCAGGTGCCATCTAGTTGTAGAGCCCTGTTAGTTGCCTCATCATTAATAAACAGTGTAGCCTTTTATAATCTATTGATATTGTACCCCTTATTATCTTATGTTTTTTTCTTCTCCCATCGTCTTTTTCTTGATTGTTATTTATCTTTCAAAATAATATCACTTTCTTAAAATTAAATACAAATAAACAGTGCTGTATTGTTTCAATATACATAAGTACATTTTGAAAGAAAGAAAATAAAGTTGCACCCACACTGCTTGGATTCTTATCTGCTGTCTGTGTCTTTGATACAGATCTCCGCAGCAGCCTCTGAATACACTGAGCTACCTTACTAGCAAAGGACCAATGCACTCAAAGCCAACTCCCCCCAACATGACCTGCTAGTTACTGCTGTCTAAATGGAAAAAAACACTCAAGTACAAATGAAGGTTGGTTTTTAAAACACATTTGTCTGCAGGTTTAAATACAGCAAAACATTTCGGCACTTACGTTCCACTTATGTGAGCAAAAGTGTCAACTCAAAGCGCAAATAAAAATAAGGGGGCATATTAGCTGGAAACTGCTGCTAAAACGTGGATAATGGGCTTCCTAATATGCGTTATAGAATTCCAATAGAAGCCCAGGTTAGATGTGCTGGACATCTAGTTTCCTGACGCTACGACGGCGATAATTTTAACGAGGTTCTTGCTAATATGCCCCTCGGAGTGGTTTACAGTCCTATGATCAGGGAGCATTTACAACCCCAAAGACTTACAACCACAGATAATCCTAAATCCATAAGAAGGGCACCCAGGTAGAACTAGGAAGGTTACAGAGGGCACAGGCGGGAAGGGGAAGGACTTTTCCGAGGGAGTGATTTGAGTAGTAAGAGAAGCTTGGGGAGAACGTTGCACTAATCTTCCCGGAGAGTGAATGAAGTGTCTGCAGAGTGAAAGGAGATGTAGGCGCTGAGTTTGTGGGTATGGAACAGGAGTATTGACTTTCTGAGGGAGGTGTTACAGGCTGGGTGGCTTCATTGCCATGGCATGTTTGGGCTGTGTTGGATGTATTTTATATGTTTATATGTTTCTTTGCTTGATAGTGCATGCAGAGCCCTGCTGGTGAGTACTGTGGTGAGCATGGTGATACACAACTGTGCCTGGCCCGCTCACCATTGTTTATTTTATATAATTTGTTTAGGGCCCAACATATGCAAAACACTACCACACCACTAATTTCTGTCATTCATGACAGGGCTTTCATATGCTAATGATGCATGTTGCTTTCAAGATAGACTTGATTGCATGTAAACATGACTGCATTTAACTTTAGATTATGCCTGTAGGTATAAGACCTAAGCAAATGCATTAACTGTTTGAATGGCAACGCTAACAAAAGTGTACCTGATGGCCATATTTGCAGGTTAGAAACTCCCTGTCTTCTTGTCATAGTTCAAACTAACAGAACAGAGTAGAAAAACGTTCCCCATCTGTGGTGCATGTCTTGAAATTGCAGCTACAGGGGAAAGATGCCCTTATAGGACCACCTGGAAATGAAGAGGGAAAAGTAACATTAGCTTCCATAGCTTCCTATATCAATATTTGTGGCCCGCACACACAAAACAAGAAAGTCCGTTCATTCAATGATGAATCACACTAATCTGTGTTTCTTCAATCTTTATTTTCTCATTTCTGCAGTAGCCAACGCGTTTCGTCTTTTTGAAAGACTTCTTCAGGGCTGTAGTATCGCATATGTAGACTTGTCACTTTCCTTTTGTCATCAGAGTTCTTTCCTATAGGCTTTCTCCAAAGTATTAGACAGTCTCCACGACACACAGAGGGATCTCAATCTTAAAAAGTCATATGCTGATCTTGGCCCAAACAATTTTAACCTGGCGTATATAAAAACGGACAACTTCTCAAATGATGTCTGGTCACTGTCGACCCCTTCCTGTATCGGTACACAGGTACACGTTGTAATCACTCTCAGCGTGTTGTGTGAATCCTTAGCTTCCACAGCTTCTGTGTGTTTCTGCAAGGGGCATTGTGTAGAACGAGTCACCCCATCTCAATCTATCAGACACCTTAAGAAGTGAAGGTATATCAGGTACCAGTGCAGCAGCAGATTAGACACATGGACCAGAGCTGAGGGGAGATGCTGAAGGGCTGTATCCCAACTGCTGACCCAAGGACAGGATGGTATGGATGTACGACGGTACGACGCATGGTTTTACCACGCGTACCGTTACAACGCGTTTTTTACAACGCAAGTCGTTACCACGACTTGAGTTGGAGGGTTGCGGACTTAGGAATTTTTTTATTTACTATTCCAACACCAGCCTACGTACAGTAGGGAAGGTGTTGGATAGTAAATTAAATTATTCCTTGTCCTGTAGCGCCCTCCAGGGCAAGTCGTGGTTACGACTTGCGTTGTAAAAGACGCGTTGAAAGGGTACTGCGGAGTAAAATCCGCGTGGTAAAGGATGTTCCCCGGATGGTATGCGGGGAACCTATTTATGCCTCGCATAATAGGGCTTAGTGATGTGGTGCAGCCAGAGTAAATGGCTGAAACCATAATAAATATGGCGGGTGAGGAATAAACTAACTGAATAGGGAAATGTGATAAAATATATTAGGGCTTTCTTAACCATGACCCCAAATTAACATACTATCTGCTTAGTTACTAAACTGTAATAATACTGATACACTCATTCTGTAGACAAGTACTGCATTATAAATAACTGTATAATTGTGAAATACAAATCACTGTGTGCGTATTGGTACCAGGGCAGGAATTCATTTCATTACCTGCAATTATGACATTCTCTGACAGGTTTGTGTGACTCCTAACTGTTTAGCTGTCAGAGTATATCTCAATAGAGGAGGGGTTGGAGACACTCGCCATTTCTCATTTTCTCTGAAAGGGTACACTTCCTTTTAGGGCAAAAAAGATCTACTAGGTGTGAACTCAATAATATTGGGGTGAACAAAACTCTTCTCTTTTTATGCTCTCGTTCACTGGTGACTAACTTGGCTTTTTTACTTCACCCTTCCAACATGCCCTGGAGGAAAAGCCCAACTTGTTTCTGGATGGAGGGTCACCCAAAGAAAGCTGACTACCTGAGAGAGAAAGTTAGAGCTACCCGTGCTGCAGAGGGTCCTATTGCAATAGGTGTGGATGATCAGTAACCTGTTAGGATTATTATCTAATAAATGCTTATTCCTGTTTTTCGATAAGGCACCGGGCCCTAGGACACTGTTCTTTTATGCATAGTACAGCATTAAGAAGCGCTGTGCATATTTAGCATTAATCTATTTTCGATTTTACAATATTCTCCAGCAAAAACCACCTGAGGACATCCGAGCGCTGTGCAATCACAAAGAAAAATGCATATAATAGCACACAATTAAGATATCACCAACCATAAAAATTAAAAGAAACAAACTGAAAAAATATTTCCACCCATGAAACATTATCATGAGTGAGAGCAATCTCCCTACTCAATTAAAATACGAACAGTGCCTTGTGTCCTGTCATTAAAAATACAAAACATCATGGCAAGATGATCATTCAACAATATTGTTACATGACTGGGGTTAGTTCAGAAAAAGTTGGGCATGTGGAGTTCAGTGGGTGTGTGAAACTGAGACAGCCTGGGAGAGTTTTTATAAATAATACTAAATAAATCCGTATTTGTAAAGCGCAAACTACTCACCCTTACGGGTCTCAAGGTGCTGTGGGACTGTCGTGGAAATTAAGTGAGCTATTGCCCAGAGTCACATGGTGCTGAGCTGAGCTACCGCTGGAGCCGGGGATCGAACCATGAACCCTGTGCTCTGAAGTCAGCTGCTCTGGCCGCTGCACCACACCTCTCCACTTTTACATCCTTGGGAGTGAGTTTCATACTGAAGTGGCCAAGCTGTGAATGATCAGCACAGGTGTTGCCTCTCTTTAAATGTGGGAGTCTGGAGTTTGCTCGTGGAGACGCCAGATTGGTCCATGGAGGGGGAGGTAGGTCCACGCCATGTTGTAGGAATAGCAACAAGAAATGCATGGACTCTCTTCCCTCCAGGCTCCGACCCATCTTCTCTCCTCTGTTTCCACTCTTCCACGCTCTCCCCTTCTTTGCTCCAATTAACCTGTAGCTTTTATGCCTTCTCTTCCATCCTCAGGTGTCTGTCCACCCATTCAAACCTTCTCACTCAATCTTTCATCACTTCACCTTCACCAGCCATCTATCTCTTTAGCTACGCCTTCTCCTCCCTATCTAATCACCTCCTCACTTCCTCTCCACTCACTCTCACCCCTCCTTCCTCCTCTCCTTCCTCCTATTCCCGTCACTCCCTCCTTCCTTACTGTGTGTTTCACTCTCCTCCCACAACTTCCTGTTCCCATCTTCCACCTTTATGATCCCGCCCCTGAACTTTCCTCTCCGGCTCTCGCTTTGCCCTCCCTCCCTCTCTTTCTCTTCTCCATTTCCACTCTTCCCACTACCTCTTCCTCTCTCTTCTCACCCCTACCCCTTTCTCTATCTCTCTTTCTCCATCTCCTGTTTCCTCATCTTATGACTAGCTTATCTTTTTCTATTATCTGTCTTCTACATCTTACCTTGATCCCACGTTCCTCTTTCCTTACCCCCCATCCCTCCACCCTCTATCCCCTCTCTCTATTCCTCCCTTCTTTCTATCCCTCTCCCTCCCAGAGATCATCTCCTCTACTCCCTTAAGTCACTGTTTTCTCACATGTCCTTTCCCACCACTGACCCCTTTCCTCTGTCCTCTCTCCTCCTTTCATTTTGCCATTTTGTCCCCACAATTTGCTCTCTCTCTCTCTACTGTCTTCGCATCTGCCTCTCAGCTCCAATTTTCTCTGATCGTGATCCACCATCCACTCTTGCTCTCCTATCTGAGCCCTCCCTCTACTTCCCCCTTCCACACTCTCTCATCTCCATCATTTGCTTGAAATTCCTCAGTCTTCTACGAGGTGATTTGTCCTTGCCACCAAGTCACCCAGTAACACCTCTTCTGTACGCAAACCCACTTGTATTTCCCCCTCTCAGCACTGCAGCTCCAGAAGACAAAGATATGCCTTCCAGTAGAATGGGTGGACATGGCATGACTTCCAGTAGAATAAGGGGATGTTGTCGTGTATTTCTATAGGTTCTGAATCAGTCCCCCTATTCCTGACCCTATTCTGGTTAAACTAACTATCAAGTTAACTAACAGTCAGCCCATGAGGCAAGAAAAGCCCCCATGATGCAGATACCGTTATCTGACGCAGTCACACTACGGCACAGGAACGTGTTATCTGATTAGGTCATAACGCTTGAGATCTAATTAGACAAGCGACATTCCTCCAGGCCCTGATAAGGCATACGACGTTCTCATAACAAATCAAACCTATGACAACCTGGATAATCCGCGCGGCCATTGTTTTGATTTCACAGAGAACTTTAGTAAAGAATGTGCTAACGAGTAAGTCGTATGACATCTTTATTGACGTATCTATGTCCATCCTTACGTCAATCTCGGCACCTTTAAGGTATAAATATTGCCGATCTTGCCCTATGCAAACACACGCGTGGTGACAAGACGGAGCAGCCATACTTGCCGAAGCTGAGAGCAGAAGCAGACCCCGCTGGCGCAGCCCCGCCTTCCTGACGCGCTGAGAGACGCGCTGCTATCTCAAGCCGAGAGACCCAGCACCGGCGCTTTCGGGCAGCCCTCGCAGGCAGCCTGGAATATCGAGAGCAGAGAAAGAGATACCATTCCTCATTCATCCTAAATTCCAGGTACAGAACTGAATAACCCCTCACAGAGAATTCTTTAGTTATTCACTTGGCAAAAACAAACTTAACAAACTGTAACTTTCTATTCCCGCCCACGCATTAGACTTAGGTCAGGTACACGGGGTAGGCGTATTTAGAAACACCAGTTGAATACGTTTAGTCAAATGTATATGTGTATGTAAATATATTTTAATCATTTTCAAACATCATATGGCTCAGAAACCATATCAATGTTTTTACAGTATTATTTTATACTATTGCTTTTAATGTATGCACTTTACTTAACTATAAGTATTGCAATAATATCGATCCATTTCTCATGTATGAGAAAAGAGACTGATCAATAAATAACACCTTTTTATTGAACACGCCCGTCTCTTCCTTTTCTCTACATTCTGATGAGACTAAGAATGCACGTACTGACTGAGTAAAATAATTGCCTTGTGCTCACACGACTCTCGAGATTGACTCTTGATTAGGGGAGAGCAAAGTTGTCATGTTCTATGGTTGTCAGAAACTAAATCCCTTCTTGTCTAATCAGGAGAGTTAATTCTTTCCTGAACATTCGAGAAAGTTTCTAGCGAACTCTGAACTACGCTGGCAAACCCAAAAATTAAGTCTAGTATCGACAGTAGTAGACCTAGTTAACGTCTGGTCTAGGCCTTTACTGCTGTAGGTATTATTCCAATGCGCAGAGCCTATTGGGAAAATAGGAGCTACACTACAATGTGGCATGGCTGCCAGTAGAATTGTAAAACGTGGTGTGCCTTCCATTAGAATGCGGGGTTAGGGGTGGCATGGCTGCCAGTAGAATTGTAATACAGGGCTCTGCTTCCAGTCCAACTGGAGCATGAGGAATGGTTTGCAGTATAATGATAACACGAGGCATGGATTCCAGTAGAATTGCAAAACGTGGCATGGCTTCCAGTAGAATGGTAACTTGGCATGGCTTCTAGTAGAAAGGTAACACGTGGCATGGTAACATGTGGCATGACTTCCAGTAGAATGTTAACACTTGCCATGGTTGGCTTCCAGTAGAATGGAAACATGGCATGGCTTCCAGTAGAATGGAAACATGGCATGGCTTCCAGTCGAATGGTAACGTGGCATGGCTTCCAGTAGAATGGTAACGTGGCATGGCTTCCAGTAGAATGGTAACGTGGCATGGCTTCCAGTAGAATGGTAACTTGGCATGGCTTCCAGTCGAATGGTAACGTGGCATGGCAACACGTGGCATGGCTTCCAGTCGAATGGTAATGTGACATGGCTTCCAGTAGAAAGGTAACGTGGCATGGCTTCCAGTAGAATGGTAACTTGGCATGGCTTCCAGTCGAATGGTAACGTGGCATGGCAACACGTGGCATGGCTTCCAGTCGAATGGTAATGTGGCATGGCTTCCAGGAGCATGGTAACGTGTGTCATGGCTTCCAGTATAATGAGAGCACATGGCATCTCTTCTGGGAGAAGATTAACACATGGCATGGCATCAAGTAGGATGCTAACACATGGCATGCCTTCCAATAGAATGGGTATTCAGACAAAATATTGTTCAAAGCCGAAACGCATTGGGTTGTTCGGCTATATGGATTAAAATGATTTTGATATGTCATGAGGAGTGGCTGATTTGAAAGTCGAGTACGCTGCCCAAGCGTTACTGCATAGAAAATCGGAAGAGATTGTGATTACAAATGGCTCCTCTACCCTAACGGGCACCGGTGCCGATCATGGGTCCTGGCTACAGGAGGATCTGTGTGGCTCATGATAGATCAGTGGCATCATATAAAGGGAAACTCCGCCGAAACGCGTCATGCCCCAGTTATTAATAAAGAGCACTTCCCGCAACTCCCCAGTGCATCATCTGATTACTTTCAACTAAAGTGGTCGTGTTATGATGTTTTTGCGTCGGCCAGAGGCGCAATAGAGGACTCGTCCTACAAAGTGTCCAGGGCAACTCTTGTTCTCCGAGTGATTGGATCGCCTTGAACTGCCCCGCAAGCAAGTTTAGCACAGGGCTGCTACCAGGTGCAGTCCGTGACTTCACGGGGAGGTGCGGTCACTATATCAGCACCCCCACGAACTCTTGTTATCGAGGCTGGGGCATCTGGGGACTCAAGGAAGTGCTCTAACATCAACAAAATCAGGACTTACCAGCCACATGCGACCCCCTTTGCCAGGAATACCAGCGCCAACTATGGGATCAAGCTGGCCCCGTTGGAGGTACGATCCCGGCTGTGTTGCCTGCTGGGAGTTGTAGTTCATTATCAAGAACTACAGGAAAATTTGTTACAACGGACTGGGGACAGCTGGACTCCTACCAATGGGAGCGTTGCAGCATATTCAAAGGAGGGTTGAGGCATGTCTCCCGAGATCAGTGGCATCCAATGAAGGCCAACGCCACCGAAACACGTCATGTCCCAGTTATTAATAAAGAGGACTTCCCGTAACTCCCCGCTGCATCTTCTGATTACTTTCAACTAAAGTGGTCGTATTATGATGTTGATATATATATATATATATATTACCTACTGGCGGTCACGGCTGGGGCATCTGGGGACTCAAGGAAGTGCTCTAACATCAACAAAATCGGGACTTACCAACCACACACGACCCCCCCCCCCTTTGCCAGGAATACCAGCGCCAACTATGGGATCAAGTTGGCCCTGTTGGAGGTACTATCCCGGCTGTGTTGCCTGCTGGGAGTTGCAGTTCATTATCAAGAACTACATGAAAACTCGTTACAACGGACTGTGGACAGCTGGACTCCTACCAATGGGAGTGTCGCAACATATTCAAAGGAGGGTTGAGGCATGTCTCCCCAGATCAGTGGCATCTGATGAAGGCAAACTCCGCCGAAACGCGTCATGCCCCAGTTATTATTAAAGAGGACTTCCCGTAACTCCCTGCTGCATCTTCTGATTACTTTCAACTAAAGTGGCCGTGTTATGATGTTTTTGCACCGGCCTGGTGCGCAACTGAGGACCCGTCCTACAATGTGTCCAGGGCAACGCTGGCATCGTTGTGCTTGTTCTCCAAGTAATTGGATAGCCTTGGACCACCTTGCAAGCAAGTTTAGCACAGGGCTGCTGCCATGTGCAGTCCGTGACTTCACGGGGGAGGCGCAATCACTGTATCAGCACCTCACGGACCGGCAAACTCTTGTTATCGAGGCTGGGCATCTGGGGACTCAAGGAAGTGCTCTAACATCAACAAAATCAGGACTTACCAGCCACATGTGACCGCCCCTTTGCCAGGAATACCAGTCCCAACTATGGGATCAAGTTAGCCCCGTTGGAGGTACTACCCCAGCTGTGTTGCCTGCTGGGAGTTATAGTTCATTATCAAGAACTACAGGAATACTCGTTAAAACGGACTGGGGACAGCTGGACTCCTACCAATGGGAGCGTTGCAGCATATTCAAAGGAGGGTTGAGGCATGTCTCCCGAGATCAGTGGCATCCGATGAAGGCCAACGCCACCGAAACACGTCATGCCCCAGTTATTAATAAAGAGGACTTCCCAAAACTCCCCGCTGCGTCCTTGATTTTTTTCAACTAAAGTGGTCGTGTTATGATATAGAAATATATATATATATATTACCTACTGGCGGTCATGGCTGGGGCATCTGGGGACTCAAGGAAGTGCTCTAACATCAACAAAATCGGGACTTACCAACCACACACGACCCCCCCCCCCTTTGCCAGGAATACCAGCGCCAACTATGGGATCAAGTTGGCCCTGTTTGAGGTACTATCCCGGCTGTGTTGCCTGCTGGGAGTTGCAGTTCATTATCAAGAACTACATGAAAACTCGTTACAACGGACTGTGGACAGCTGGACTCCTACCAATGGGAGTGTCGCAACATATTCAAAGGAGGGTTGAGGCATGTCTCCCCAGATCAGTGGCATCTGATGAAGGCAAACTCCGCCGAAACGCGTCATGCCCCAGTTATTATTAAAGAGGACTTCCCGTAACTCCCCGCTGCATCTTCTGATTACTTTCAACTAAAGTGGTCGTGTTATGATGTTTTTGCACCGGCCTGGTGCGCAACTGAGGACCCGTCCTACAATGTGTCCAGGGAAACGCTGGTATCGTTGTGCTAGTTCTCCAAGTAATTGGATAGCCTTGGACCACCTTGCAAGCAAGTTTAGCACAGGGCTGCTGCCAGGTGCAGTCCGTGACTTCACGGGGGAGGCGCAATCACTGTATCAGCACCCCACGGACCGGCAAACTCTTGTTATCGAGGCTGGGCATCTGGGGACTCAAGGAAGTGCTCTAACATCAACAAAATCAGGACTTACCAGCCACATGTGACCGCCCCTTTGCCAGGAATACCAGCGCCAACTATGGGATCAAGTTAGCCCCGTTGGAGGTACTAACCCAGCTGTGTTGCCTGCTGGGAGTTATAGTTCATTATCAAGAACTACAGGAATACTCGTTACAATGGACTGTGGACAGCTGGACTCCTACCAATGGGAGTGTAGCAACATATTCAAAGGAGGGTTGAGACATGTCTCCCTAGATCAGTGGCATCTGATGAAGGCAAACTCCGCCGAAACGCGTCATGCCCCAGTTATTATTAAAGAGGACTTCCCGTAACTCCCCGCTGCATCTTCTGATTACTTTCAACTAAAGTGGCCGTGTTTTTGATGTTTTTGCACCGGCCTGGTGCGCAACTGAGGACCCGTCCTACAATGTGTCCAGGGCAACGCTGGCATCGGTGTGCTTGTTCTCCAAGTAATTGGATAGCCTTGGACCACCTTGCAAGCAAGTTTAGCACAGGGCTGCTGCCATGTGCAGTCCGTGACTTCACGGGGGAGGCGCAATCACTGTATCAGCACCCCACGGACCGGCAAACTCTTGTTATCGAGGCTGGGCATCTGGGGACTCAAGGAAGTGCTCTAACATCAAAAAAATCAGGACTTACCAGCCACATGTGACCGCCCCTTTGCCAGGAATACCAGCGCCAACTATGGGATCAAGTTAGCCCCGTTGGAGGTACTAACCCAGCTGTGTTGCCTGCTGGGAGTTATAGTTCATTATCAAGAACTACAGGAATACTCGTTACAACGGACTGGGGACAGCTGGACTCCTACCAATGGGAGCGTTGCAGCATATTCAAAGGAGGGTTGAGGCATGTTTTCCGAGATCAGTGGCATCCGATGAAGGCAAACTCCGCCGAAACGCGTCATGCCCCAGTTATTAATAAAGAGGACTTTCCAAAACTCCCCGCTGCGTCCTCTGATTTTTTTCAATTAAAGTGGTCCTGGTATGATATAGATATCTATATATATTACCTACTGGCGGTCGCCCCGGGGAAAAATGAAAAATGACCTTTGTGGGTGGGCTCGAGCCCCCCCACACGCCCCGGGGACCGCCACCTCCCCAGGGCTTTGTCCTGGAGCCTGTGATGGCCCTGGGGACCGCCACCCCCCAGGGCCGGCTCCTGCATTTTCCCGGGGTGCCCATCCCCGGCACATCGCTGTTTGCTATGACAGGGTGGGAGCCGCGCGGCTCCCACCCTGTCATAGCAAACTGGGGTTTGGGTTTTGGAAGAGAGAGCAGAAAACCTGCTCTCTCTTTTAAAATCCAAACCACATTGCTTTTCCACATGGGGAACTGCATGTCAGCAGCTCCCCATGTGGAAAAGCAATGCCGGCTCCCGCAGGACACGGGGAGCCGGGGACCGTGGGGGGAGCCCCAAAGCCCCCACGGTCCCCAACGAGATGGCCAAGCCCCAGGGGAAGGGGTTCCTGGGGCCAGAAGTGGCCAGAGAGGGGGGTCACGCTGTCCCCCTCCACAATAATCATTTAAAAAATAAAAAAATAAAAATAACACAAATGCCGTCCCCGGGGGATGGGGTCCCCGGGGCCATTAATGGCCTGAGGAGGGGGGCCAAGCAGCCCCCATATATAGAAATAAAAAATATAGCCATGCCCCGGGGAATGGGGTCCCCAAGGCACGGAATTGGCCACGGGAGACGGGCCCATGCGGCCCCCTTTTCATTAATACATTTTCTTTTTTCTAAAATTGGGGGTCAGGCCCTGGGGGATGGAGTCCCCAGGGCCCTAAAAAAGTAAAAAGACACAGCCCCCCTTAAAAAAAATTAATAAATAAACACGATCGTGCCTAGGCCCCGCCCCCTCCAAGCAACACTCTTGCAGAGAGGTGGTCCAGGCTACACCCCTTTTTACACCTCTCTGCAAGGCAGCTCTGTGGCGCTTACGGGAGGTACATGGTGGGCTAGTTGGCCACCAGGGACCCCCAGTATTGAAGGGGATTTAATTCACCAACTTAAAACGCGCCACAGGGTGCGTTTGCAGAGTGTTGCTTGGAGGGGGCGGGGCCTGAGGTGACATGTGTGCAAACACACCCTGTGGCGCATTTTAGGTTGGGGAATTAATTCCCTTTCAATCCTGAGGGTCCCTAGGGGCCAACTAGCCCATCAGGTACCTTCAAAAAGCGCCAGAGCCCTGCGTTGCGGAGAGGTGGTCCAGGCCATGCCCCTTTTTACACCTCTCTGCAATGCAGCTCTGTGGACCTTTTGGAGGTATTTGGTGGACTAGTTGGACCCCAGGGGCCCTCAGGATTCAATGGGACTTAATCCCCCAACTTGAAACGTGCCACGAGGCCATTTGCACAGTGGTGAAGGGAGGGGTCTGAGGTGACACGTGTGCAAACACGCCCTGTGGCGTGTTTTAAGTTGCGGAATTAATTCCCCTTCAATCTTGAGGGCCCCTGGGGGCCAACTAGCCCATCAGGTACCTCCAAAAAGCGCCAGAGACCTGCATTGCAGAGAGGTGGTCCAGGTCACGCCCTTTTTTTACACCTGTCTGCAATGCAGCTCTGTGGCGCTTACTGGAGATACCTGGTGGGTAAGTTGGACACCAATGACCCTCAGGATTCAAGGGGACTTAATCCCCCAACTTAAAACGCACCACAGGGCGCATTTGCACAGTAGTGAAGGGAGGGAGCGGTGCCTTTTTGCACCTCTGAGGTAGTTTTAATCCCCCTGCCAATTTATGTACTAGGGCCTTACAGAGGAGGTCATGCTAATCACAGGGGTACCCCAACGCATAGTGTTCCCTAGTGTATGTAGGTGTTTTCACTGTATTCTAAGTGTCTTTTAGCATAGCACTGGCTGTAGGCCTGATTAGTCAGACTTAGTTACCACCAGTACCTGTCTGAAAAAGCTGAGCGTACAAGATGATTTTGCAACAAGGCCTCTTTCTGCTCCTCTGTTTGTTCTTTCTACACGTCTTGCTTCTTCCTGCACTTTTCTTTGTCTTTGTGGACTTCTGTTGCTTCTTTCTGCATTTCTTTTGCATCTTTCTGTGCGTTTTTTCTTCTTTCTTCACATGCCCTACCTCTGTAGGCATAGTTAGAAACTAGCATTTAAAAAACCTTAAAAATTCACTAAAATAAACATAGGTTTCAGGCACACTATAGTTAGAAATTAGCATTTAAAAACCTTTGCAATTCACTGAAAAAAAATAGGTTTCAGGCACGTTATAGTTAGAAATTAGCATTTAAAAAACCTTAGAAATTCACTGAGAAAACCATAGGTTTCAGCGGCGTTATAGTTAGTTGGACATTTCACTCGTACAAAACCATAGAAATTCCCCCGTTATAGTTAGTTGAGCTAACTTTAACTCGCGCGCCTGCAAAGCACTGCTGATGACGTCACATATTACATCACTCATGACATGGTCAGTGACATCACTCATGACATCACTGATGACATCTCAACTGACATCACTGATGACATCATCCAGTGAATGTGTGTTTTCTGAAAATTAAATATGTTTTAAATATGTATATCTCAAGGTCGATGGAAGAATAAAGTCTATATAAGTGTCTAAATGGATGATTTTTTTTGTAAAATTGATTGTATAACTGAGTCATTAGGTGTATCTTAGTGAATACATGGGATAGTGAGTAATGTTTAAATATGTAAATATCTGTATCAGTCTCTCACTTTGTATATAAGTGGCTGCATGAGTTGGTCAGTAGCTACATGAGTGTCTATATGGGTTATTAGTTGCGTTTTTGAGTATCAGTATGAGTGTCTGAATGTCTGTATGGTTCGGTGGGGGGTATTACTTAGTGCATAGATGCATGAATGAGTGACTCACTGTTTGTATGTGTTGAAGACAGCGTGCGTGCAGGACTGTATGGGTGGATGAGTGTGTGTATGGGTGTGTTAGTGAGTAGATGACTGTCTCAATAGTGTCTTTATGAGTAACTACATATGTTTTAAACTAGTGTATGTGAGTATCGGTGTACATAAGTGAGTATATATGAGAGTGAGAGATTGGAAGAGTTCTTGTATAAATAAGTATGTGTTTCTATAAGTGATTGTTTAAGAGATTAAGTATGTGTAAGTTTCTGTAGAAGTAATTGTGGTGGTGTGTGTGTATAACTGTATATGCAAGTAAATGGATGTTTGATACTTTGTTTGCATGTGTGACAATGTGTGTGAGTAACTCTATGGATGAATGGCGGTGTGTAACGGGATGTATAGGTGTATGAGAACATATGATGAGTGAGTACATGTATGAGTGACTGTTGGTGAATGAGTGGATGTTTGTGTAGATCTTGGAATTACTGAATAGGTGTGTTGTAACTGGTATTGGTATGTCCATTGTTTTGAAAATGTTAGTTTCTATTTTTGAGTGTGTGTGTCATAGGTTATATTAGGGTGAGAGGAGGTCTGCCACTCTATTACAAGGCTGATATCATCAGTGATGTCATCAGTGATGTCATTTGAGATGTCATCAGTGATGTCATGAGTGATCTAATATGTGATGTCATCAGCAGTGCATTGAGGGCGTGCAAGTTATAGTTAGTTGAACTAACTATTACGGGGGAATTTCTATGGTTTTGTACGAGTGAAATGTCCAACTAACTATAACGCCCCTGAAACCTATGTTTTTTTCAGTGAATATATAGGTAGATAGATAGATAGATAGATAGATAGATAGATAGATAGATAGATAGATAGATAGATAGATAGATAGATAGATTGATATAGATAAGCACAAAACAAGTCTCCCTGGGGCAGTGAAGTAATATGGGAACACGCAAGTGCATTTCTCAATCCAAAATCCATTATTTAATTTTAGCAAAACGCGTTTCACCTTCAATGCCTTTATCAATTGCTGCAAAATAAACAAAACATACATGGTTGGATAATGCATTTAAAATATCCAAAGAACACTCCCATCAGCGGGTGGCAGGGAGGCAGAGAGAGAACTACTGCGTCTAGGTCAAATACCATATTTTGACAGCCATCTTGGGTGTAATATCTCAATGTTTAGCATATGACCATACTGGCTTCATTTATGTATGAATATTGACATTTTGCCATCAAATCAATGTAAAACCCGTAATGGGTGGTAACACAAAGAGCCAGTACTGTACCATAATTCCACCATTCGACTGTAAGCTTATGAGCTGTAGGCTCATACAGCGCGTGATTGTTATTGAGAAAACTTTGCATTAAGCCAGTCAAATAAGTCATATAAGTAGATAAAGTGTATATATATATATATATAATTATATGTATATATATATATCCATGCTAATATTATAAAGAGAGAGCCCAAACCTTTGAGGCGGGTAATCTCAGTAACCACAGCACTAATCACAACACCCAATACAGCGTTGGAAGGGGCAGTTGCAGCAGAAGGACATAGGCTATGCAGATGGCCACCATATACATTTAAAAGGTAAAAGAACCGTGCCAGCAAAGTAGTCCCTTGTGGGCGTGTCTGCGTTCTGAGGGGGCGTGTGCTGGGGGCGTGACAAACGCTGGGGGCGTGTGGTACGTTCCGCCCTTCATGCCATGTGAGTCGTAATTGCGCCGCATCAAGGGGCACGCTGGGGGTGTGACACGCTGGGGCCGTGACAAACGTTGTCGGCATGTGTCCGCGCTGTGGGCTTGTGTCCGCCCTTCATGCCATGTGAAGCGCCAATTACGCAACTGCGCCGCATCAAGGGGCATGCTGGGGGCGTGACAAACACTGGGGGCGTGTGCTACGTTCCGCACTTCATGCCATCTGGGTCGTACATTAATCAGATCGTCTGCTGTGGCCGTGTGCTGAGGGCGTCAAAAAGGCGTTCACCTCGAAGCGTGGTAAGTATCCATTCGCAAGACTCCCTTGGGGGACTGCCCGTTGTCTCACACATACTGGGGGTGCCGAATGCATTGTGTGCCTTGGCCTGGGTGCGTCTGAAAAGGCCGAACACAGTGTGTGGCTTGGCCTGGGTGAACATGTAGAGCTGTTTTAATGATCCCTGTTGTGACTACAGATTTAGGCAATTTTACAGTGTTAACTAATGACACTTTTGCTGAGGTACAGATGAAAGCATTCCAGATGTTTTCACACATATAAAGAAAAATATGAGCTTGCTTTACAGAGCAAAGAACAAATGTCTGAATATCTATCAGCAGCATGGGACAATTCTGTGGCAAGGATGTTATAGGCCCTAATGGAACCAAGAAAAAGTCCACTGTGCCATGGTTTTGATTTGAAAAAGTACCATAATAAGGGTGCCGAGTGCCACTCAGCGATCTGGGTCCTGATGCCGCCGCATCTACTGCTCTATTAAGAATGACACTCCTAGCGAGGTAGGTACAGAGTGACTTAAGTCAGGTGATGCTGATGGCCAGCACCCCCACTCTGAAAATTGTTCCAGCACCACGGATCCGGTAGAAAGGTGGCATGCCTTCCAGTAGGACATTATCATGTGGCATGACTTCAAGGAGAATGGGATAATGCGGCATGCTGTCCGGTGCAACAGGAACATGTGGCATGTAATCAGGTAACATGGAAGCACTTGGAATGCCTTCCAGTAGAGCAAATGGCAGCATGTGGCTTGCATCAAGTAGAGAAAAGGGGACCACGTTGCATACCATTCAGGGAAAGAGGAGCATGCAGTGTGCCTGCCAGTAAAATAGGCAAAAACAACAGTTGATGGACAGAATGCAAAACAATGCCATACATTCACCCCAGTACAGAGATGTGGGCCTAAATCCATTGTTTTTTTTGCTCACCATGCCATTCCAGTTTGAACCCAGCCATATGCAAATCGGTCTTGACCCTGTGCCCTATGGGAACCTTCCAGCCGAAACTACCAAGCCAGGTCCTCCCTGGACGGAAACAAGCATCCTAGGACCGGTTTCGGGCTTTCAGCCCTCATCAGCCAGGATAGCTTATTTCCAGTGGCATGGAGAGCACAGGACTCACGTCTGAGCACACCCGTCCCACTCGGGGTGACAAATGCATAAAGAACAATTGATGGACAGAATGCAGAACAATGTCATACATTCACCCCAGAGATAGGAGCATTTGACATGCCCCCTTATGGAAGGGGAGCATTTGGCACACCACTCAGTAGAATGGTAAAATGTGGCATGCCATCCAGTAGAATGGGTAAACAAAACAAGTCCTGGCAATGCCAATCGGTCTTGGCAATCCAAGAGCTATTGGTGTTGCCAATGCCAATGACTTTTAGCCATGCTGAATAGCAGCACAGGTGCTATTAAGCATGACTGAATGTCATGTAGAAAAGTGCTATGACCCAGCCTGCACTGTATTCTGACCTCATATTTAAAATCGCTTTCATATGCAGTAATGAAGAAAAAAGTCACGCGCAATAATGTAGAAAAATGTTTCGCTGAAATAAGATATTTAGACAAGAGCACTCTACACTGTATTCTGAACGCACAAATTTGAAAGAGCTCTCATGCATGATAATCAAGTAAAAAATGTAAGAGCCCTTTCCTCACGGTGTAGAAACTGACAACCATGACCCCATGAAGGAAAAACTCCCTTCCAGACCGTGACCTTCTACAAGAATTATTTCAACAGACATGAAGAGCATTTTAAAAAGAGATGGATCTAGTGAGTAAACTCCTCAAACCTTTCAAAAAATAAAACAGACAGGACGCAGCCCGAAATTTTATTGTGTTTCTCTCTACTTGCTTTAAAGATTGACCTTACATTTGGATTTTCTGGTCATTTGCACCCTGTACCAAAAGCACTATGCTGACTACACATCTCTTCCGTCTTCTCTCCAGTCGGTCGTGATATCAGACAACACGCATCCTTCATCCAGTAGCAAGCACACATAGTGCTACAGAGGCACAGAAACGTGGCTTCTTTGACTGGATGCTTCATTCTTTTCTCTGCAGAGCCATGCTTTACAATAAATAGAAACTGCAAGTAGGGTAGTTGTTGGGGCTGAGCCCCAACAAGGTGGGGAATAGAGGAGGAGTAGGAGATGGCAGGTGTGATAAGAGTATCACCGGCAACTATTCAAGTTCATGAAAAGTTAAGCCATCTTGGAAAGACTACAATAGCGGAAAAGGTCTGGAGAAACAAAAAGACAAATGCTCTTGAGAACCAAACATATAATTGACATATACTTTAAATGCACAGGTTATTTTATTGGTTAATAGTGAGCATTTGTTTTTGAAGAAAGTAGCTTGATTTTAGTTTTTTTTTAGCAATTTTGTTTTGCATCAGAAAAAAACTTGATATATCTTAAGCTTTATCATAATTTATTTTACTCTGTTCACCTCGTAGCTTGAACTTCATTGTATGAGAAATGCTCATAATGAAATGGCCGTCCACGGCTATGCTGGTCTGACAAAACCTTTTCATGCCTCTGTGACTTAAGATGAGGGTTGAGCCGGAGAGGCTTTTAAAAAGTAAAGTAAACAGGTTTGCACGGAAAATAGCATCTGACATTTGATTTCGGTCATGAATGCACAGCAAAAGTGAGGAGATAAGAACAAGATTTTCAGGCCTATTTACATCGGAGCTCGGGCTTGTTGGAAATGCTCCTGACAAAGAAAAGATTTGTGCCTAAAATAGATGCTAAAATGAGACATTTAGATTGATATAGTAATTAGTCTGTGCTTTCAGGGAGGGCTAAACACAGAAATGATGCATGTATGCCATGGACATATTTGGAGAAAGAATATGAGAGCGACAATGGAGCCAGCAAATGGGAAGCGTATGGGCGGGCTGAAGCCTACAAAGTATATACAACATGTCTCGAAGAGCCAGCAAAAGCGCTGAGTAGCCAATATCTAAAAAGGGGCCATCCTATTATTCTACAAGGAACCAGAATTAATAAAAAGAATGTCATAACATCAATTAACAATTCACAAAGCCGGAGTACTATGATGAAAAGTGTGGTTTAATTCAGGCTGGACAAATGAAAAATGTGCTCAGTGCTAAGGTAAATCACACAGTTGAAGGAGAGAGACACAGTGTAAAAATAGGAACAGAGAAGACATTGAACAGTAAATAAACTGTCTGAGCTTGGATCAATATTCTAAACTCCTTTCGTATGCTGGTTGTTGATGATGTGTCGACCCAGTTAGATAATTGGGTCATCATCAGGACAAAGGGATACAGTGTAACCAGAGAAGGTGAGAAAGAGAAAAGATGTGAAAGACAGGCAGTATAAAAACCATAGTTAGAAAATTGCTCTAACATTTAAGACTGGGCCAAAAGTTCTGATGCCTGAGACGATGGAAAAAGAATTACAAAGGGGCAAATCACTTATTTCTTAACGGTATTGGGTAAAAAAGGACCAAAGTGGTGGACACATGCATGAGAGTAAGAAAAAATGCAAAGGCACTCACAGAATGATGCTATGATGTCTATGGATCAGAAGAAGAGTAAAATAATTATAAGTAACCCTTCCGAAAACCAAAAGAACAGATCAAATTCGTCTTGTGCTACATGCAAACTCTGGTTGCGTGATAACTGCTGTGACCACAGGGTACTTACTCCCCAGCTAGCAGACTCAAAGTTACTGTACAGGAGAGCATTGTCAAAGCGGGTATTAGTGGCTCCGTGTTTTTGCTTGGAAAGGCGAGTGCATAAACATAGCCGACAAACTGGGAGCTGATGGCGAACCCAGCTGATCTGGAGAGCAGGATTTGAAAACAGCTACAAAAGAGAATTTAAAGGTCACACTAAAAAAAAGTAGAAAGTGCTGTTCAAAAAGAAATGCATATGTGTTGATCAAACATTCAATAGGAAAAGAGAGATATATTTTAAATAGCTGAGAAACAAATAATAATATATAGGGACAGGAACAACTGCTAATTAGAACAGGTAAAGAAAGAATAGAAATGAGAAAACTACTACTCGGTCAGTGGTACCAGTAGCTCTAATGAGCATAAACATAACTTAATTTAGGAGAAAATGTGTGGGAGACAAAGGTCAAGGAAAGGGAATTCTTATTGCAGAAAAAATCAGAAAAGAAATAAATAATAATAATCAGAGTAAAAGTTAATGGGGGTGGCTTGATGACAAGGAAGATGGCTGGTTCTATTTGTTCCTTTCGCCATGCACCAATAATTCACTTCAACCATAAAACAAAGATCTCTGGTTGATACGTGGAGACTTTGTAACCATTACTGAGAGAATATACCCTTTTCTCGTTTACGCACCTATCTCCGTCTAGAATTGACTATCTGTTCATCTCTAAACCTGTATCACAACATATTTTACACACTGACATAGGTACTATTTAACTCAGATCATGCTCCAATTATTGTAGACTTAGACCTACTTACAGTTACTAATGGTAATAAAAGATGGTGGTTTAATACTTCCCTACTGCTAGACACTACCTTCACAATTATTTTCGAATCGTTTATTACTGAATTCTTTGCACTTAACTCCACTCCTGAAATTTTGCCTCACATTGTTTGGGACTCCTTTAAAGCTAGAGCAAGAGATTTCATTATTTCCCATGTTTGTAAAAAGAAAAAATTAACTTCCCAAAGAATCAGTTGAGATACTAAATCGCATTAAATACCTAGAGTGCCTTTAAAGCAATACCAAGTCCAAAGTTCACTTGGATGTCTTAATCAAGGAAAAGTTCCAATTTAATAACCTTTCTACAGAAAGACGCCTTATCCCCTTAAAGCTAGTGCTAAATAATATGGCGACCAAAATAAATCAGGTAGGTTATTAGCTAATTACGTGAAAATCAAAAAGGAATGCATTAAAATAGATACTATTCTAAAAGATCATTCCTCTCTTATATTTAAAGAAGCAGAAATATAAACTGAATTCACAAAGTTTTATCAAACTCTCTATTGTCCTGAGTTAACCCCTAGTTCAGATGATATACAACATTATATTTCATCCACTCATAAAGAATTTAATACACAGATGGACTTTACTTCACTGGAAGAGGATATATCTTCAAAAGATATTCTTTTAGCAATGAAATTGATTAAAACTGGGAAGGCCCATGGTCCAGATGGTTTTCCCATTGAACTTTATCTTCATTTTTCCAAATCTTTTGGCCCTAAACATCAAGATTGATACTCACAGTTTATCACAAATAAATTAGCTTGTGGTACATTTCAGAATGCTTTGGCTTGTCTCATCCCTAAAGTAGGTCAACATTGTAAGAATTATAGACCGAATACTGACTATAAACTTTTTGCAAAAATTCTACCCTATGAGCTTGAACCTTTCCTTCTACTTCTAATCAGGAAAGAACAAGCGGCCTTTTATCAAAGCTAGAAATATTTCAGACAATACTAGATTATTCTTTAATGTTCTTGCTAAATCCAAAATATATAAACATCCTTTAGCTGCTATATCCATTGATGCGAAAAAGCATCTGATCGCATAGACTGGAACTTTCTTCTCCACTCTCTTTCCTGCTTTGGCTTCGGACCCACATTTATTAACTTAGTTTCCCTCCTTTATAACTCTCCGAAGGCTTCCATTTTTGTGTATGGATTAATTTCTTCTCCCTTTTTCTTATATGGCGTGCCCGATAATGCTGCCCCCTTTCTCCTTTACTTTTTATCCTTGCATTGGAGCAATTTTTTGTGAGAATAAGACAACATCCTGACAGAGAGGTTTTTTCAATATGGTGATAAATAACGAAAACTTTCTGTGTATGCCAATGATATCCTTTTATTTCTCTCTAAACCTGAATCCTCTTTTCAAGCGTTCTTAAGTGAGATATTCTCCTTCGCTACCCTTTCTGGATACAAACTTAATACTAATAAATATGAAATTCTCCACCTTAATCTTTTAAGCTTTAAACAAGACTTTGCTCAATCTAATGTTCCATGGAGTCCTTCTAAAATTAAGTATTTAGGCCTACGATTTACACCTAATGTGAAAGACTCCATCTCCTTAAATCGAAACACTGTTATAACTGAATTAACGACTTTAACTGCTACTTGGCATCTGTTATATTTGGCTAAATGGGTAGGCATGATTCTATCAAAATTATGCTGACTACTATTATTTTATGTATTTATTTATTTCCTCTGCAATAAGAAAACTCCCTGTGTGTCTCTTCTTAAACTCAAGAGGCATAAACAGCAAGGTGGTATAAATGGTTCTAACTTTCAGACCTACCGTGCTGCTTTTTTCCTAAAATAAGCCACTCTTTGTTTATTAAAAGCTGCTAGTACTTTCTCCCCCCTTTGGAAGGACATTGAATTATATTCTATATCACATTTCTCCCTCAAGTAATTGTCTGCCTTTACTCTGAAACCTTTCTCTATATCTCACCTATCGACAACAATATTTGCAAGGGATTACAGGCAATTTTTTTCACCTCTCTGACAAAGAACACATTCTTCATTCATCTCTATGGTATAATAAGATTCTTAAAATTTATAACAAGCCTACTTTCTGGAGAAACAAAGGTCTGATTTAAGTTTACCAGCCTATCTTAAAGGACTCTTGTATTCCCTTCCATCAAGTTCAACTCCTTTTAAAACTTCCAGATGTGTTTAAAGCTACATTTAATACTTTAACTTAATGCTATTATGCATACCTTATCCACGTTGTCTTCTCATTCTCCACCACCCCGCTATAAATCTCAATTACATTCTTTACTTTTACCTTCCCCTTCTACTTCTCGTATTTACAAGTTACATACTGTGCTCCTCACTGATAAAGATAAGTCATAAATTGGAAAAAGATTTCAAATTTAATGGCCGATTATGTTTTGGAACAAAATATGGTTGAAACTTTGTAAAACCTCATGGTCGGCCAATATCATTCAAACTCACCTTTCAGTTTATAAAAGACACATGCTCACCCCAGTCAAAATGCACAACATGTATCCCGATACTTTATTAACTTTTTGGTCATGTACTCACACTCATCCATCTCCATCATCTTCCTTTTATCGGTCCTCCAATACATGAGTTTTGGGTTCAAAGTATGGAACCAAACTAACTAACTCCATTTTCATACAGCTACTCCTTTTTCATTCACAAATATCTTATTGGTAGTCTTTCCACAGACTTGCAACAATGTTTGTTCAATGTTAAAATAGTTGACATGTTAATTGCAATTGCTTTTCAACAAATAACTTTAAACTGGAAAAAGCTTTCAAATGTCAGCTGTTACTACGTTTTTGGACGTTTCTTCACAGAATGCTCGTTCTCATCATCGTTTAGTAGAAGAAGTCTTGAAATCTCCATGAACTAGTTATCTAGCACTTTAAGCGCCACTTTGTAATACCCCTTTGGAGCTATCTCCTCACTATAATGTCTTTTATACACATCTATTAATGCATATAATGTCCTCTTTATTGATTTCACTCCTTAAACTCCATTTCCTTTCTCTTCTATCCCTTTTCTTTCTCCCTATTATATAGTAGTATTATTATGGTATATTATTCTATTTTTATTATATTAGTATTATTCAATTGTATCTTTTTCTACTAGTGTGTTGGATGGTATTTGCTAGTTGAATTCTTTTTATTATAATTTGGCCATTATTTTGTTCTACAATGTGACTTCCCATCTCGAGTAATGATCAAAATCCTTGTCCGGGTGAACCCTTCGAGTCACTAAATTAACCTGACCTTAACCTCCTGGTATCTATGACACAAAGCAGACAGGCTTAATTTAAGGCAATGTGTAAAGTATTTATGCAATATCAAAACTGTAATAAAGTCAAAATACAAAACAATAAACCTTCTCGATTGAATTAGAAAAACTAGAATACATTTTAATAGACAAAATGACAAAATTCCAACCAGAGGAACTGCAGAGATTAATTTTTTTAAGTTTGAAATAGAAATAGTGTCAAAAAGCTCAAAATGGCAATGACAGGCAGCAGTCGCGTTAGACTGGGACCAAGGCACAATTTGAAGCTGACCACGATAGAGTGTGGGTCAGATACACCAACTAGGTCCATCCTGGTCAAACATTTTACCTTCAGACTTAATGGCTGATTTAGAGAATGGAGGACAGGATACTCAGGGGCATATTACCAAGGGCCTTTCCCGCTAAAGCGGCGATAATTTTATCGCCTTATTACCTAGCTGTCGCTAACACCAGTTAGCGACAGCTAGTAGGAGATAGCGATCATCTTGGGGCCCACTTTGCATGTCAGCGATATTTATCGCTAATGACATGCAAAATGGGCGTACCAAGATGTTAGCGACTGGAAACAGTCACTAACATCGCTATCTCCTATTACCTACTTTTGGAAATAATCGCGCTAAGCGCGATTATCTCCAAAAGCTAACGCCTGCCCAGAGCAGTTCTTAGCCATGTTATCCAATGGTAGGTGGATAACATGGCTAAGAGCATTAGCTCGGTAATGCATGAATATCGCTGACTTTACAGCGATATTCATGCATTCCGGCCGATGTTTATCGCTTAGGAGATAAACCTTGATAATTGCAAGGTTTCTAAGCGATAAAAATAGGCGAAGCACGGCGATAAAATTATTGCCTCTAACCAAGCTTAGTGATAATTTTCGCTTATTCTTGGTAATATGCCCCTCAGTTACAAAGCTTCGGGCAGAGTCCAACGGCAGAGTACAGTTGTCACAGGTCAGCTAGCTACTTCCAGGAAAAGAGCTCTTATACCTTGTAGTATCCCTGTAGCCTGAACAGGAGGTCAACCTTATGACCCTTGGAGTAGATTTCTCTTCCTCAGTCCAGGAGGGAGCAGGTCCAGGAGTGTTCTGAAGTAGGCACTTGGAGGGGCACATTTATAGCTGGCAGTAGCCAGGGGGTGGGAATGAGTTCAGGGCATTCCCTAACCAATAGAGTAAATGTTCCCGGGGCTATACTACCCACTTGAGGGATTTTCACTAAACGTAGACTCAAGGGCTGTGTGTGTGTGTGGAGTAAACTATAGTAATCCTAGTGTCCTCCCACCAATAAAACTAAAATCTAATTTCTGTCAGGTACACCCACAACAAACCCAGAGACAGAAGTGAAGTAGGACAAAATCAAAGTCCTTCAGCAACCACATAGTGGATCCACAAGAATTGCCTTAAATCCTGTTCTCTCCTCGTTCAAGTGTGCCCCAATGGTTATAGACCTTTCAAGCAGGCGGCTGAAGTAGGTTTTGAAAATCTAAAAGTATTTGGCACTGTAGTTTAAAAAAGGATGCCAGCAACCCCACCCTGCATATTCAGCATTCCATCACTGTCTATTCGGGTCAGCCCATTGTTTGCTCCTGGGTGGCATTTCACTCCTCTTCACACATGAATACTGACTGGGAGAAGCTAGAGAGCCAATGCCTATTAGCCTCCAGGAACTGCAGGCAGGAAAAAGGTAACTTTCTAAAAGTTAATTTTCCTTAATATATAAATAAAAATCAGACTTCTCCATTAAATTGGATTTTTATTAACTATAATAAATTGTTGTTTAATTATTTTCTAGCTGATGCAATCCCAGATATACAGTATTATTATTTTCATCTGTACTCTGGCTTTCTACAAAGTACGTGTAGGCCCGCCATAGTGAAAATAGCTTTTGGGTGCTAGTCCCTGTAAAATAAAATTTCCACATGTGTTACTTTTAACCGCATGCGTGCGGTCGATATTCTGCTCCTGCGCTGAGAATCTGTAAAGCCCTTTATTCATGACGAGCTGGGCTCGTCATGAGCGTGCGAGGAGGCTACCTCATGATGAGCCCAGCTCGTCATGAGCGTCGAAGGGTTTAAATACTATGCACCCTGTCTTGTGGGCTACAACCCTACACATGTGTGCCTTATTAATAGTTAAAAGGGAGGTTTTTCTCGTCAAAAGAGTTTATTTTGACAGGTCCCGGTGCATGTTTAGCACTTATTACATTCAGTCTACAGTGGTAGGCCTGAAGCCATGCTACTATAGTGAATGACACAATAGGTGGTGCAAGTTAAATATGGCAATTAGGATTATGCTAATTCGACCATGTTTAAAGGGGGAACACAGACATTTTACTACTGGTGAGCAGGAATAAAGTGCGCATAGTTCTAAAACCATCAAACATAGAGGGTCCAGCAAAAGCAAAAAATCCAGGGTGACCGAGCAGAAAAGGTAGATTTTCTGCAATGGGTGTGTAGATGAGGTTTATCTGGGTATGTAGATACAGTTGTCTATATACATGTGTCTATGCACATTGGATTATGGAGCCTGAGTCACAAAAGTAATCTGAGACAAAATCATAACTTTACGACTTTCGGTATTCGCAAAAGGCATTTAGGAGTAGTAAAGTTAGGATTCCTAACTTTACTACTCCTAAATGCCTTTTGTGAATACCGAAAGTCATACATTTTGGATTTTATCGCAGATTACTTTCGAGAATCGGGCCCATACTTCTTCTTATTAGGAGTTACATAAAAATAGAAGAAAGAAATCCATGATTTAAAAGTCTATGTATAGTTATGGACAACTCACCTGCGAATTTCTGGCCTTGTAAATGTTACTACATGTATGCATACATGGGTGGGAATTGAATATATAATATATACGGGTGTGTGTGCCTTGTACTCAAAATGTAATATGTATAATGTGTATATGCATGTATATATATGTATATATATATATATATGTATATATTACCTACTGGCGGTCGCCAGTAGGTATATATAGTTAGGATTTTTTCTCTATGGGTTTTTTGAAAATTCTATGTCTAATAACTTTGGCGTTTGTGGACGGAATTGGCTGAAATTTTCAGGAAAATGGCACATTTTGTTTCTGAGCAGCCCTTGAAAATTTGGGGGGGGTTCGTCCAGTGGGGGCCGAGAAAAAAGGGGGGTCCCAAAACGTGTTTTTAACATTGAGTTTTCCATAGGGCGGTTGGCCTCACTTTTAGCCCGAACGGCTGAATGGATTTGCACGAAACTTGGCAAAATTGTAGGGACTGGTAGCCCGATGTGCCTTTTGTAGGTCTCAATATATGTGCTCCAGTGGATTTTGAGAAATTAACGTTTAAAAAAAGATATATATCTGTAACAGCGGACCGGGCAGCGGCCCAGGACGCGTACTTTTCGCGCAACGGAGCTTTGTGAAGCGAAGCTGATTGGTTCTCTGGCGTCTGTCAACATTCCAAACAGTCCGTAGCGGCCGCCATCTTGTCTCTCGGTAGGATCGAGAGACAAGAGGAGGCCAAAGCGAAGGGGCAAATGACCATAAGGGGGAATAGTAGATCCTCGCTGACCCCCTAGGTTTGATGTGGAGGTTTTAAAAGGGCCCCGCGGGGCAAAAAAAAAAAATAATAATAATAATCGAACGGCTGAATGGATTTGCACGAAACTTGGCAAAATTGTAGGGACTGGTAGCCCGATGTGCCTTTGCTAGGTCTCAATATATGTGCTCCAGTGGATTTTGAGAAATTAACGTTCAAAAAAAGATATATATCTGTAACAGCGCTCCGCTTCGCGTAACGGAGGTTTGCGAAGCTGATTGGTCATTCTGTCACTGGGCTATAGTTGGGCTACATCTGGCTGATATTTGGGCTACATTTGTTTTTTTGTGTGTCTGGCGGCCATCTTTGGGCTACATTGGGCTACATTGGGCTTCATTGGGCTACATTCGGCTAATTAGCAAATAGCTCATCGCAAACTAGGAATGGTAAAGAATCGCTATTTATTCCTTAAAGTTCGCTATTTAGGAAATGCAAAAAACTTTGATGATATATATGGCGGTTCATCTCTAACAAGATAAGAAGCATAGGGATACATTTATGATGACTGGCGCATCACCAGGGATGTGTTAGTCATTCTGTGCCGCTGTTCCGTCACCTATGGTGTGCTGCATTTACAATGCGGCGCATCATGGGGCAAAAACAGCACAGATGCGTGATGTATCTGTGCCGTAAAGGTGGCGCATTGCTGGAGTTGTATCGCAAGTGTGATGAAGCTCCAGCAAGGGTCGGGGGTGCCCCTGTCGCAGGGTTTCTGTTCTCACACAGAACTGTGGACAGAGGATTGGAACCTCGGCGAATGCATTGCTGGAGTTGTATCGCAAGTGTGATGAAGCTCCAGCAAGGGTCGGGGGTGCCCCTGTCGCAGGGTTTCTGTTCTCACACAGAACTGTGGACAGAGGATTGGAACCTCGGCGAATTAGGGTGTCCCAAAACTCACGTTAGTAATCAAAAACTCCTTAGCAAGCTAGGTACAGTGTCACATTGGATATAACAAACTCTCAATGTTTAGACAATCCAGAATATGAACTTATAGTACCTCAGGATACGTGGAACTCATGAACAGTCGGTCGTTATAGATTTCTTAGAAACCAGAAAATGGAGTTAAGAAGAACAGATGTGTATTTGAAATGTTTATTTACTAATGCCGTCTTCTCAGGCGTAGTACCTTAGATAATAAAAGTACACATATTATCAGTAGCAAAATTACCAGCATAGTTACTAGTACATAAAAAGTGAATGGTGATAGTATGTTAACATGCTGTAAATGAATAAGAGTTAGCAACACTTATAAGCAGCCGCGGGCCGTGGAGGGAGTTACGGTGAGGCAGGGAGGCGGGGAGGGGGAGAAGCAGGGTGGAGAATACAAGTACACATATTATCAGTAGCAAAATTACCAGCATAGTTACTAGTACATAAAAAGCGAATGGTGACAGTATGTTAACATGCTGTAAATGAATAAGAGTTAGCAACACTTATAAGCAGCCGCGGGCCGTGGAGGGAGTTACGGTGGGGCAGGGAGGCGGGGAGGGGGAGGGGCAAGGTAGAGAGGGCTCCACCCTGCTTCTCCCCCTCCCCGCCTCCCTGCCTCACCGTAACTCCCTCCACGGCCCGCGGCTGCTTATATCTCACCCTCCCTAATACACATATTATATTATTTGCTAAGAAGGTCTCTTTGTGTTGGTTTAGGGCGTGCCCATACTTTAGTGTCTTAGATTTGAAGGAATCACATCAGCATACACCAGCTCTCTCTTCATGTGAACCGCATCAACTGTTGTGTATGTGTGTTCGGCAAAGCAATATAAAACCCGCCTCATGCCCAGAATTGGCAGAAGTTGCACTTATGTTATGAGTATGAAGTCGTGGAGATCAGACCTCATAACAATTCTGTATCGTGTTGTTCTTGAAACTTTAGCACTCGCTGTACAGATATAGTTTAACAAGTAAAGCAGATAGTAGACCAATAACATATTATTCTCATGTAAACCACGATGAACTACTAGGTGGAAAGCTAAAGCAACAACTAAGTGTCGTGTGCAGAAGTTGCAAAAAAGGAAAAATGGCGTTTAAACCGGTAATGAGCCCATGCTAACTTAACACGGTGTAAAGATATCCAGGACCTAGATGACACCTCCTCATGATCCGGAAACGAACTGAATAAGATAATAGAAGTGCCATCTCATGAGAGCAGATTGCAAGTTTATATGTGGACGGTCCGCAAGGTAAAGCATTAAAAACTAGGAAAATTTAATGCTAAAGAAAAATAAAACAGCCAAGTACTTTATCGAGTCTTAAGCCAATAGGCAAGGTAAATAATAAAAACTTGACAAATAAGTTAATGAATTGTCAATGAAATGCTAGTACTCAGCATATCAAACATGAAAAAGGTCTATGACATAACTGTGTATGCAAAATAAGCTGCAACAGCCTCCAATAGGAAGTCACCGTCTTCATCCGAAAACAGTTCAGCCATCCAATTTAAAAGCGGAAAAGAACATACGTGCTCTCCCAGCACCGGATCCTCTATCACCATCAGAGGACAGCTCGGTGGGTTTTCAAGAAAGCTCTGTTCCAAGAAAGACTGTGCTGCCGCCAGTAAATTCCAGGGACCAAGTAGTCCATGCATCAATGCCACAGCCATAATCCTTTCGCCAGGACAAACCAACTCGTGAGTAATGATAGGAGTCATCAGCTGATTAAAGTCGACGTCAGGAGAAACCGGTCCGCAGAGACACAAATCAATGGCCCAATCGAAATCACAGGTCAGGCAGTGAAATACAGGCTGGATACAGGTGAAGTAGGAGAACCGAAAAGATAATCCATATGCCGTGCTTAATATCGCCAACGGCATTGTGCCATAATATTCTAGCATGCGATTGCAGTGTCAGTAGCTGCAGGGTCGGAGGTTGCATAGGAGGGACATATGACCATGTCATGAATGATGTAATATGTGACATGATCAGCAGTGGATTGCGGGTGCACGATATATAGTTAGTGCAACTAACTATATATGGAATTTCAATGGTTTTGTGTGAGTAAAATAAGGTTTTTTAAATGCTAATTCCTAACTATATATGGTCTATAACCTATGGTTTTTTCAGTGAATTTTCAAGGTTTTGTAAATGCTAATTCCTAACTATATATGGTCTATAACCTATGGTTTTTTCAGTGAATTTTCAAGGTTTTGTAAATGCTAATTCCTAACTATATATGGTCCATAACCTATGGTTTTTTCTGTGAATATATATATATATATATATATTCACTGAAAAAACCATAGGTTATAGACCATATATAGTTAGGAATTAGCATTTAAAAAACCTTATTTTACTCACACAAAACCATTGAAATTACATATATAGTTAGTTGCACTAACTATATATCGCGCACCTGCAATCCACTGCTGATGATGTCACATATTACATCATTCATGACATGGTCAGTGACATCACTGATGACATCACTGATGACATCTCAAATGACATCACTGATGACATCACTGATGACATCTCATTTGACATCAATGACCACATCACTGATGATATCATTCATATGACAATACAATGCATCTCCTCACATTTTAATATAACCTCTGTTTCACCCAGTGTTAAATACAGAATATAATTTTTGAAACCATTGACACACCAATACTAGTTACTACATACGCACTCACTGATTCCTACGTCTACACACACCTTCACTCATTCACCCATACTATCATTCATACATACAATCACTCATCTTTACAACACTATCATATGCACTCATACACCTATACAGACACTCACAGTCTGCCACTCATCCATGGAGTTACTCACACACCTAGTCAGTCCTGTAAAGAATCAATGACACTTCCATTTTCTTGTCTATACAGTTAAACATAGAGCACCTTACATTTTCAAACATATACTAACACATACTTACCTTGTTATACAATCATTGATACAAGTACACATTGATCTGCACAGAGTCACACACCTCCCAGCCAGCCACACACACACTCAGTCTCCCATACAAATACTTGGACAATCAATCAGTAACCCATATAGTTAATTATATAGCTACTGATCAAAACATGCAGCAGTTTACAGAACAACAGACATAATGATGCACAAATTAAGACACTTTAGTCACTAACCCATGCACTCAGTGAGACACATTTAATCACTCACTCATGCATTCAGTCATGCACCTACTAAATCCTTTGTCCAGACACTTATACTTCCACTCATTCTTCAATATGTAAGACACATTTTAACTTTACAGAAACATACAGTCACTGGATGTTGTCATCAGTGATGTCATCAGTGATGTCATTTGAGATGTCATCAGTGATGTCATCAGTGATGTCACTGACCATGTCATGAATGATGTAATATGTGACATCATCAGCAGTGGATTGCAGGTGCGCGATATATAGTTAGTGCAACTAACTATATATGTAATTTCAATGGTTTTGTGTGAGTAAAATAAGGTTTTTTAAATGCTAATTCCTAACTATATATGGTCTATAACCTATGTTTTTTTCAGTGAATTTTCAAGGTTTTGTAAATGCTAATTCCTAACTATATATGGTCTATAACCTATGGTTTTTTCAGTGAATTTCAATGGTTTTTTAATAGCAAATATCATAAGCTGTCGAATGTCAAGTACGTGGTAAGTGAAAACATTTTCGTGTTTATGCACACTGATCTGCTTTGAATGGTGCCCCCCCCCCCTCATTTCTATTAGGAGTACTCTCTCTTTGCAGATAGTGAAAGGTAGTTAACGCAGGCCTTTGCCCCCGTTGTAATCCGTCGTGCCTGCTTCTCTCTCCATTTGATTGATTGTTATCCAAGTATTTACTGTTTTAGAATTAGTTCTCTTTGGTTCATTCTCTATTTACAAACAAACACAGAGTCGCAATACTCTGTTTAGTCTTTGCAGATAACGAAAAATCGTGTAAAAAAAAAGAAAAGGAATCGAGCAAAATCAGTAGGCCACTAATGGGATCTCTTTTTGACCTCGCTAAAATAGAAACATTAGGAACAACCCCTCATGACAAATACAAAACTAGTGAGATGAACTGAACTCCACACAATGATGGCTGCAAAACAGCTCGGCTCCGCCACCCACCCCGCCCAAAATAACGATAAAGAGCGGCTGCCATGATTGGTTGCGGAATGGCCACGACGGAGCTACGAAATGATGCTGCTCTCATGCTAACCCCAGCTTCAGTCTGAAACATCCAGAAACACTGTAGACTACCAATTCGATCAGTTCCGGTAGCGCCCCAATGTAACCCGGTAGAGAAGAACTAGCCCTCCCCTCTTTCACTGATGGTTCTTGTTGCCTGTCCCTTCTGTTCTCATTTAACAGAACTATTTAGCCTGCTGAAAGGGGTTGTGTTCCGACCGCTGGTTGGTGGAGACATTTTGACTATATTCTGGACCTGCGTTGTCGCGTAATGCGTCATATGACGCGCCGCGTTAGCGCATCCGGAAGTCATCCGGGGCGCGCAGCGCGTAACGTAAGCATAACAAGTCATGTGACTTGTTAATAAAACTTTTCATTGGTTCATTTTACTTTTCTTATTGTAATGATGAAAGGCTTGCTCATATGACCTAAAAATTACGCTTTTCATTACTTCCGAACATTATTTTTTCTTAAATATATGTTATAATGTTCCAGGCTAATGTACTTTCCCGGAAATTTTACAACTGTCCTGCAAGTAAAATATATTCTTTTTTCGAGAAAAAGAGCGTTTCTTCGTCCCATGATGGAGCCGTTGAGCAAAAGAGGGTCGACCTGCTGTCTTAGTCGCCGATACGCCTGAATATGAGATTCTTATCGATCACTTTATGTTGCAGGAATAGAAAACACAACAGCCCTTGACCATTTATCTTTACTGCGTTCCTTCGTATTATACCTTTTACCCTTCATGTAATTGGTCTGCTTTATTTCACTTGCCTTTTAATGATTCTAAAACAGTGACTATTATTACAAACTTTACCAATGTATATACTACTACCATGTTTTCTTTTAAAAACCTTTATTGTGAAAATTTCATTATACAAATACGAGCCTATAACCACGTGGGCCGGCCACGGAGCAAACTGTAATCGTATGTGATGAGTAGACATTTACACTGTAGAGGAACGTAACGGGCGGGCCATTAGGTTGCAAGAACTAAGGTGTCTAACAGTTATGGAATCGGTGGACGTACATTTTATAATTAAAATACGACAGAGCCAGTTACAATAAAATTATCTAGATATACATTTGCGGGCAAGTACCATGGGTGACGTTAATTCGAACTTTCAACAGTACAGTAATCAATAACACATCAGAACTTAATATCAATAGGGATGTCGAAATATTCAATCAATTCTCGTCCCCGCCCGCCATGTGCTTCAAAACTGCATACGTATCTCGTGATTTCAAGGTTCTGCAACCAGTACACAACAAGGAGTTACGAGTCCCATTTATTCCGGCGCCATTTTGGGCGAGGACGGGCAGGTCCAGGATATAGTCAAAATGTCTCTACCAACCATCGACTATGATGATGTTCATATGCTGTATTTATTAGAGTAACACTCATCTGCCCACATGAAATTAATTTACCACAATCTAAACATGTCATTTTAATCTTTCCAAAGTTCTTCTAAATATTTGGGACCGTTTCCCTTGCCTCTGAAGCTCTCAGTGCCACTTCTTTGATGAATGTACTAGCAGGTCAGGGGTTCTCCTCCAAATCTCTCTTTTATGCAGCACTATAATTAATTGGTGCCACCTCTCCATATGACGATGCATGGTATAGTTACCACAACTATATATTTTTTCGTTTCCTCTGGAGAGTTCATCGTGGCAGATGAAGCGTGTAACATACCGGGCATTTACCTTTTTTTGCATGTACAGGAAAGGAAAAAAAAATCGAGCGTTCGAGTTCTTAGGTGTCCCAGGGCCATTTTAGTGGACCAGGCCCAAATCCAAAGAACAGCTATCTCACAGGCTAATGGGGCGACCCACGCCGAGTTTCAGCATTGTAGGATGACCACACAAGCACAGCAACTTGCTAGACATCACCTCGGTGCCATCCGGATCTCGGCGCCCCACTGCAGATGAAGTGCCTCTCAACTATGAAACCACCAGAAAACGCTTGAGTCAGCTTTGTGTGAAGCCGCCATTTTGATTCAATCAATAGCGTCCCCCTGCACACATTCAGGGACCTGGTCGTGTCTTCAGGTCAAACGAATTTGGGACAAGATGCAGAAAGGAAAAGGAAAAAAGTTCCGCCGGACCCCGGGAGGTGGCCGCCTATGTCATGGGCGATCTTAGGCCACACCAGGGCAATAGTGAAGCTGCAGCAGGTGCAAATAAGCTTCAGACAGTGTTACAAGCGCTGCTCAGAACTCTCAACTATGACACCACCTCGGTGCCATCCGGATCTTGGCGCCTTGTGCTGGTTCCGGCCTATTCACACATCGGTCCGCTACTGACGCCACCTCACAGGCCAACGGGGCACCCCACGCCGACTTTCGGCGCAGCATTGTAGGATGGCCACACCAGTGCGGCAAATTGCTGGACACCACCTCGGTGCCATCCAGATCTCGGCGCGTTGTGCTGCCTTCGGCCTATTCGCCACAAGTGCGCACGCAACTCAGCTGCATAGCGAGTGAAACACCAAGGGGCGCCCCACTGCAGCCGAGGAACCTCCATCTTGGGGGCGACGCACAGCATCACATTGCTTTCCAATGCAGTCAGATCCTCAAACAGCCCCCACTGACTGACGCGAACTCACAGGCCAACGGGGCGCCCCACGCCGACTTTCGGCGCAGCATTGTAGGATGGCCACACCAGTGCGGCAAGTTGCTGGACACCACCTCGGTGCCATCCGGATCTTGGCGCGTTGTGCTGCCTTCGGCCTATTCGCACATCAGTCCGCTACTGACGCCATCTCACAGGCTAATGGGGCGACCCACGCCGAGTTTCAGCATTGTAGGATGACCACACAAGCACAGCAACTTGCTAGACATCACCTCGGTGCCATCCGGATCTCGGCGCCCCACTGCAGATGAAGTGCCTCTCAACTATGAAACCACCAGAAAACGCTTGAGTCAGCTTTGTGTGAAGCCGCCATTTTGATTCAATCAATAGCGTCCCCCTGCACACATTCAGGGACCTGGTCGTGTCTTCAGGTCAAACGAATTTGGGACAAGATGCAGAAAGGAAAAGGAAAAAAGTTCCGCCGGACCCCGGGAGGTGGCCGCCTATGTCATGGGCGATCTTAGGCCACACCAGGGCAATAGTGAAGCTGCAGCAGGTGCAAATAAGCTTCAGACAGTGTTACAAGCGCTGCTCAGAACTCTCAACTATGACACCACCTCGGTGCCATCCGGATCTTGGCGCCTTGTGCTGGTTCCGGCCTATTCACACATCGGTCCGCTACTGACGCCATCTCACAGGCTAATGGGGCGACCCACGCCGAGTTTCAGCATTGTAGGATGACCACACCAACTTGCTAGACATCACCTCGGTGCCATCCGAATCTTGGCATCTCAACGCCTAGTGGTATCTTCCATACAGAAAATATTGTTACGCTACCTTTGGCCCCATTCGCACATCAGTCCGCAACTTAGACATCACCTCGGTGCCATCCGGATCTTGGCATCTCAGCGCCTTGTGGTGTCTTCTCGTCAGAAAATATTGTTGCGCTGCCTTTGGCCCCATTCGCACATCAGTCCGCTACTGACACCATCTCACAGGCCAACAGGGCGCCCCACGCCGACTTTCAGCATTGTAGGATGGCCACACCAGTGCGGCAACTTACTAGACACCACCTCGGTGCCATCCGGATCTTGGCGCGTTGTGCTGCCTTCGGCCTATTCGCACATCGGTCCGCTACTGACGCAAACTCACAGGCCAACGGGGCGCCCCACGCCGACTTTCAACATTGTAGGATGGCCACACCAGTGCTGCAACTTGCTGGACACCACCTCGGTGCCATCCGGATCTTGGCGCGTTGTGCTGCCTTCGGCCTATTCGCACATCGGTCCGCTACTGACGCCGCCTCACGTGCCAACGTATTTTCTCCGCATTTTATACCCTATGCCGCATAACAGGTCATGTAACTTGTTTATAAAACTTTTCATTGGTTCATTTTACTTTTGGTTTCCTAATGATGGAAGGCTTGATCATATGACCTAAAAACAACACTTTTCATTGGATGAAAACTTTTTTTTTTTCCAAACGATGAAAGCCCCACCTTGTTTCTGGATGTTTCAGACTGAAGCTGGCGTCAGCATGAGAGCACCACCATCTCGTAGCTCCGTCGTAGTCATTCCGCGAGCAATCATGGCAGCCGCTCCCCACCAGAAGCCTGCAGGAGTCGGGGCCCCCAAAACTTTTGATGAATTCTCAAGGCGGAGGGGACGCTTTCGAGAATGGGGTCCAAGACCTAGCAGACAAGCGTCCGATTTCCAAGGTGTCCCAGGGCCATTTCAGTGGACCAGGCCCAAAAAGGAAAGAGCCTGCCGCCATTTTGAGAGTCCTGTGACAGCCGCCTATCGCTGCACCGCAAGAGTGGGCGCAACTCAGCTGAATTGCGGCTTTTGACACAGTGGACCAAAAACGGACGGAATGGCAACTGAAACGGTAAAGGGGCGCCCCACTACAACAGATGACACTCCACCTGGAGAGGCCCGTTCACGCCGCCTCCCCCGGGGCGCCCCACGCCGTTATTCGGAGCAGCATTGTAGGATACCAAAACCAGTGCGGCAACTTACTGGACATCACCTTGGTGCCATCGTTCTGCTGCCTTGGAACTATTCGCACAACAGTTTGCTACTGAAGACCCACCCCCCGCGACGCCCCACGCCGTTATTTGCTGGGTGGCAACTTACTAGACATCACTTTCGTGTCATCTAGATTTCAGCGCGTTCTGCTGCCTTGGAACTATTCGCACAACAGTTTGCTACTGATGACCCGCCCCACGCCGGAAATCTGGACGTTGTGCTGCGTTGGGACTATTCGCACAGCCGACCGCTACTTCGTTGTTTTTCCCTAAAAATGTTTATATGTTATTACTATTTTTGTTTTCTTGTATATATTTATAAATTATTAAAGTTTTATAATCTTACTACTTTGTCGGAGTGCTATATATTTTTAATGTGACACATAATTGTAAAAACTTTGATGTACAAAGAGTCATCCCTGGAATCTTCCGCTTCACGCTCGGTCCCCTCCCCAATCACAATACAGGATGGTTTTCAGATAATAGCAACGCTTCTGCTGTGACGGATCTCATCGAGTGTGGGCCTTGATCTACTATAACTCCTTTGAAGAGGGGTGAATCTTTACAGCTGTGGCCATAAACTACATCTGCAGGGCTAGCTGATACCCTAGGACCAGCCTGGACAATCGGACACAGAGGAAAAGGAGTGTCAGAGGGTGCAGTAGTGAATAGGGCGAAAGGGAGGTGTCGGGCGGGCACAGGGTGTGATTCTCAGGAAAGAGCAGCGCAGATGGGGGGAGGTTTATTACCCATGCATAAGACAGAGAGCGGGGGTGACCACTGCCTGGGGGAGATGCTTGCGAGGGTGGGGAGCCATGCTAAGGATCGACAGCGTGCACAGAGTGGGTCTGGTCAAGGCATCTAAAATGGCTGCCGTGCACGACAAAAGTGTGGCATTTGAAAAAAGACAAGATGGCGCAGACAATGTTTTTCAACACTTCCTGATTTCCTTCGAATCGAACGTTAACAGACGTTGGGGCATATTACCAAAGTTAAGCGATATTTATCCCTAACGATGCATTGCAAAGATTTTTTTACCGTCAGAAATTATCGCAGATAAACCTTGCTATTATCAAAGTTTATCGCAAATACGATAAAAACCGACCGCAATGCATTAATATCGCTGAAAACTCAGCGATATTCATGCATTACCGAGCTAATCCTCTTAGCCATGTTATCCACCTCCCATAGGATAACATGGCTAAGAACTGCTCAGGGCAGCTGTTACTTTTTGGAGATATTCGCGCTTATCTCGAATATTTCCAAAAGTTGATAATAGGAGATAGCGATGTTAGCGACTGTTTCCAGTCGCTAACATCTTGGCATGCCCACTTTGCATGTCATTAGTGATAAATATCACTCACATGCAAAGTGGGGCCCAAGATGGTCGCTATCTCCTACTAGCCGTCGCTAACTGGTGTTAGCAACAGCTAGGTAATACAGATATAATTTTATCTCCGCGAAGCGGAGCGCTGTTACAGATATATATCTTGTTTTTGAACGTTAATTTCTCAAAATGCACTGAAGCACATATATTGAGACCTAGCAAAGGCACATCGGGCTACCAGTCCCTAATATTTTACCAAGTTTCGTGCAAATCCATTCAGCCATTCGATTATTATTATTATTTATTTTTTTTGCCCCGCGGGGCCCTTTTAAAACCTCCACATCAAACCTAGGGGATCAGCGAGGATCTACTATGCCCCCTTATGGTCATTTGCCCCTTCGCTTTGGCCTCCTCTTGTCTCTCGATCCTACCGAGAGACAAGATGGCGGCCGCTACGGACTGTTTGGAATGTTTACAGACACCGGAGAGCCAATCAGCTTCGCTTCGCAAAGCTCCGTAACGCGAAAAGTACGCGAAGCGGTGCGCTGTTACAGATATATATCTTTTTTTGAACGTTAATTTCTCAAAATCCACTGAAGCACATATATTGAGACCTAGCAAAGGCACATCGGGCTACCAGTCCCTACAATTTTGCCAAGTTTCGTGCAAATCCATTCAGCCGTAAGATTATTATTATAATTTTTTTTTTTTGCCCCGCGGGGCCCTTTTAAAACCTCCACATCAAACCTAGGGGGTCAGCGAGGATCTACTATTCCCCCTTATGGTCATTTACCCCTTCGCTTTGGCCTCCTCTTGTCTCTCGATCCTACCGAGAGACAAGATGGCGGCCACTACGGACTGTTTGCGGCCACTACGGACTGTTTGGAATGTTGACAGACGCCGGAGAACCAATCAGCTTCGCTTCACAAAGCTCCGTTGCGCGAAAAGTACGCGTCCTAGGCCGCTGCCCGGTCCGCGCTTACAGATATATATCTTTTTTTAAACGTTAATTTCTCAAAATCCACTGGAGCACATATATTGAGACCTACAAAAGGCACATCGGGCTACCAGTCCCTACAATTTTGCCAAGTTTCGTGCAAATCCATTCAGCCGTTCGGTCTAAAAGTGAGGCCAACCGCCCTATGGAAATTAACATGGGAAAAACGCGTTTTGGGACCCCCCTTTTTTCTCGGCCCCCCCTTGACGAACCCCCCCCCAAATTTTCAAAGGCTGCTCAGAAACAAAATGTGCCATTTTCCTGAAAATTTCAGCCAATTCCGTCCACAAACGGCAAAGTTATTAGACATAGAATTTTCAAAAATCCCATAGAGAAAAAATCCTAACTATATATACCTACTGGCGACCGCCAGTAGGTAATATATATATATATATATATATATATATATATATATATATATATATATATATATATATATTGCTGTATATTTAGATGTATGTGTATGACTGTGTACATGTATATATACATTGTTTGTTATTGAAAAAAGTTCCTTTCACCCTCTGTCCCTTTCCAAACCTTTGTTATATCGAGGACCCCCCCCAACGTCTTTTCCAAAATCTTCCCTCCTTTATCCAGTTCATTCAACAAGCAAACAGACATGTCCACCTCTCCCAATAAGCTCTCACATCTTCTCTTTACAAATCCACTTTAATTAATCTATCCCTTTAAAACACTGCAGTAAATGCATTAGATCTCAAGGTTTCATATGTAGCAAACTTACCACAACTAACTCACCAGGAAAAAGGAAGTACAGGTCACTAATCTACTGGCTCTTAAACTCTAAACTTCGGTTCCGGAGCCACAAAGCACCTCAATGTCTCGTCAGGGGGTAGTAAGCGCTACATCAATTCAACTTACAATTACAAGTTCATATGTAGAATGAAAGTATGTGGCATGTGATGACTCCCTATCAGGAGACCCAAGAGCACATGAGGCTGGGAACATGCAGCACCAGAGCTTACACTGTAACACAGGTCCATACACATGGTGGGCTAAACACCATGGAGTCAGCACTTTTGACACCGCAATGCCTTGTGGGTGCACATAAAGAGCTGAGTGCTGCTTTATCTCCTGTCCCAGGGTATTGGCTGTTCCAAAATAGGAGGCAGGTTAAAGGGGCAAAAGGACTCTTGGCAGCACCTGCGATTCTGCCGCGCGCACACTTTGTGTCCGGGGATCCCGGCGCACTCTATCACTGCTCGGAATGGGGTTGTCCTGTGCCAGCATGGACCACAGAGACCGCCTGCAGAGAGGGACTCTAAATATAACTGTACATCCTGCTTCCACACTCTCTCCCCATCTGTGGGCGCATCACACCGGGAGAGGGGCAGGTAATCAGAGTGGAGAAGGGACTATGGGGCATATTTACAAGTTCTGGCTCATCTCTGCAAATCAGCAGGAATGCGCCAGAACTGATGCGTCACGTAATTGCCTCCTTGCGCCACCTGGAGTCACGTCGCAAGCACGACGCAACTCCTGCAATGCACAGGGGCCACCCATACATAACGTGGTGCGTCACTCCTTACGCCTGCTTCAAGCAGGCATAAGGATTTGACACAGCAGCATCGTAAAACTGACTCAGTGAAATCTTGTAGATTACACTGCGTCAGTTTTATGGGGCTTTCCTACGAGGGAACGCCCACCCTGCGACAGAACGCCCAAATCATGTGGCGCAGGGCTTTACAACGTGACGCATCTGCCTAGATGCGTCACGTTGTAAATAAGTCGCAACATGGCGCATTGTTTATGCCGCCACTGCGTCACAAAAGTGACGCAGTGGCGTAAAAGTGTCGCAAGGGGCTCGTAAATCTGCCCTTATGAGTGTAAGGTGGGCCTATGCCACATGACCCGGCTACCAGAGCCCGTCTTGTGCTGTGCTGAGGTCGGGTGTGTTATAGAATGCTATGTTATGATGTGTTATGCTCAGGGCATAAGTCCTATAAAAAGAAGTGGGGGGACTGACCAAGTAAGACAATATGTAAATGACCTCATGACGTCACAATGAAGCGCTATAAAAGAAATAAAATAGTGCTTTTTAAATTATTTGTGTAAATACAGGGACAGACTAACCCATCTGACAGTCTTACAGTGTCTGCACTTATATACAGGGGCAGAACAAAGGCAAAAGCATGCCTCTCTGTGAAGAGAAGGCAACCTGTGTGCCTTTGTTTCCCTCTGTGGCATTTACATTTAAATGTAAGGTTCCAGGCGCCCCCCAGTCAGCATATACAAACAAAAGGAGGCCGGATGCCCCTTAACTTCGGCCCAGCTGGAGGTGAAAAAAGGCTCCCTCGCTGTCTGCACGTTGCTGCTGGGAATGGAAAGAAGGCAGCGTGCAGGTGCTGCTGAACGTGTCCCGGGACAAGTTCAGCATATTTTTGTGGGGCCCGACTTCTTGGCAGGGGGGGCGGCGTCCACCCTGTGAAAAGAGTGGGGGGATGCCGTGTACCTGCGTGTACCCTCGACTTAAGCCCTGGTTATGCTATGCTGCTCTCTGCCTTCCCATTTCATTGTGTGCATGGTGTTGCATTGTTTACGCCTATGAGGCGGCTCCCAGTCCGGTGCTGCACTTAGGGGCAGATTTACAAGCCCCTTGCGCCACTTTTGCGTCATTTTTAACATGTGAAAAGTGATGTAAGAGTAGCGTAAGGGGCTTGTAAATAAACCCCTTAGTGACTAGATCTACTGATTGTGCTCTGAGATCTTTCAGCAGTTTTTTGACAGAGTTCACAATAGGTCATTCTTATGATTATTAATTCATCATGTACTTATTGAATGATTTAGTCAGGAGTTTTATGAAGCACCACACCACACATAGGCGGTGAACAACCTTTACAACAAAACTTTTACAACGCACTACCATTACAACGCGGTCATTACAATGCAAACCATTACAACGCATTACGCTGGGGGGCGCTATAGGATAGGGAATACGTTTAATTTACTATCCAACACCTTCCCAAGTGTCCACGGGGACTGGTGTTGGAATAGTAAATTAAACTTTTCACTATCCAGCACCCCAAAGCGCTATGCGTTGTAATGGATTGCGATGTAAAAACCGCGTTGTAAAGGCAGGCGTTGTAATAGCCTGCGTTGTAACGTCATACATCCCACCTAGGCTACTTCAGAGTACTGGAAAAGAAATGTGAAAAAGCATGGCATGGATTTTTATGAAGACAAATAATTACATTTCAGCAACATTCTGAGGCTGAGACAAGCTTTGGGCGCCTCATGATAATTAATGTTAGGCTTCATGTAAACCAGCTTGAAGAGCTTGGTTTTACAGTGTGTACCATATGAAGGTGAGAGGATTCCCTTTGGAGTCCAGGGCTGATGCAGACCCCGGATCTCCCAGGATCTTCTGTCATACTTTAGTCTTTCAAGGGAATGTTGCGGGATCTAGTGAGCCAGTGATGATGATTGGTTCCTGCCTTTGAGATAGTGACCTGCTATTTTCTGGAGGTGACTGGGGGCTGTAGTGTAAGAGTGTTTGTAGAGTCAGATGCCACTACACCACAGGGCACTGAAGAGTGTTAGAGCTGTGCTTAAGCCTATCTTCTGAGATTGGCTTGAATCCCAGATGCTGTGACTGTTCCTCAGGAAGTATACTTGGTCAACTTTCCTTGTTTCCGGATCCCTTGGCCCATGAATGCCTGTGCAGGAGGTAAAAGACACACAAATGATAGACTGAATGCAGAACAAATCAAAACATTTACCCCAAGACACGAGATTTGGGTTAAATCCATCATTCTTTTGCTCACCATGCCACCACAGTTTGGACCCATCCATATGCAAATCAGTCTTGACCCTGCGCCTCATGGAAACAGTCCAGCCCGAATTACCTAGGTCCTTGTGCTTGTGCAGAAGGCCATGTTTTGAGAGAGCTTTGGCAGTTGGCTTAACATGACCTCTTTCCTGTGTGTACAGGCACATTCTGGCCAGCTGGGTTTGGACTCTGCAGTCTGGTGATGAAGATTTGGGAGGAAGTGTCCACAACATTATAATACTCTGGTCAGTCCATGATCACACACGTGTAAGTTGCATACAATGGTCCTTCTGAAGGAGTGGGGTGGCGGTCGTTTGAAGGGCAGAAACTCTGCGCGATCTCCTTATAACATATGAACCTCCATTTTGTATCCATTCAAACAGACCCAACTTTCATTCATCTAAAAATGATCGTGGTCCACGCACTCCACGATGCTAGCGTGCTTCTCGGCTCTGTTTTCTAAGCAGATGTGGATCTGGGTATTATCCTCCTACACCTGGAAGGACACCACGTGGTGTTTTAATACTTTTGTACTTGAGCCAATGGAAGCCTGTACTCATGGAAGAGAAGCTGGGAGAAAGAGCATCTCCTTTGGAAGGAACCCAGCATGAGAGAGGACCATGCTGGCCACAAGGAGTGGACCGTGCTCCAGACTTCACCTTGGGTACGTTGCAAGTGAAATGTTTACTAGACAGGGGCCCCAATCAAGTCCTTCTTACGTAGATTTATTAGAGGTCCTAGGAAAAACTAGGGCAGGGTGACCACCTCCCTCCAAATCATTATGTACACCATTTCCAGTCCTAGACGTTTGTGTAATAGCCTAATGCATTCTGGGTTTTGTAGTCTATTTTGCTTCCAATGCGCTAATTAGACTAACACCCCTGAAATCATTTATTTGAATGTGATAAGTGCTGGCCAGGAGACCTAGGGCCAGATGTAGGTAATTCATATTTACCGACTCTTAAATACCGAATTTTACCGATTCGGTATTTAAGAGTCGGTAAATATGAAGGGGGGAGATGTAGGTATTACAGAATCTGTAAATACCGAATCTTTAAGATTCGGTATTTACCGATTCTGTAAATACCGAATCGGTATTGCCCATTGATTCCTATGGGCCTTGAAGCCCATAGGAATCAATGGGCAATACCGATTCTGTAATTACAGAATCGGTAAATACAGATTTTAGCAAGGGTGCAGGGGGTGTCACTTTGACACCCTCTAGCACCCCAAAGACGGGCATGTTTGCCATGTGGCACACAGACATGCCCTAAGTTCATGTCTGTCTGTCACATGGCTAGGTGTGCATGCACACCTGGAATTGGTATTTTACCACCGGATTGGGTGGTAAAATACCGATTCTGTAAGGCCTTAGGGACTCTGAAGAGTCCCACCTACATCTGGAAGGTACCGAATCGGTAAAAATACCGATTCGGTATTTTACAGATTCTGTAAATTTACCGATTCGGTAAATTTACAGAATATATAAAATCTGGCCCCCTACATCTCAAGATGCCAAATACCGGTCGGAAATGGCCGAATTCGGCCGTTTCCGACCGGTATTTGCCACCTACATCGGGCCCCTAATCCTTAATCAATTGAGTAGGCTGATCACCTCAAACCAGGGCTCTACAAGAGCCTGTCATTGCTTGCTCCACCTCGCCCAATTAGGTCGCAGATATTTTTTTTAAGGTATGGTGTGTGCGATACAAGAACCCAAGAGAATGTATTTGCACAAAATAGCAAAGTTCTCTGACAAAGCACATCAAAAGTGCTGTGGTCTTCAGTGTGCTGAGTGTTGCATACACATGAACCTTGCAGGCAACATAGCTGGATCTGACAGAATTATATCAGAAGGGGCAGAAGGTGTCATTAAAGGTCGACCTTCTAGGAGAAATGAATCTGGGAAACTCCCCCTTTATTACACCATATCTACTGGTGTAATCTAATATGTTAGAATGTACCTCTCTGTGTGTATTCAATCAACCCTTGATGTATACTTGGGCATGGAAAGCATATCTCTCTCTCTCTCTCTCGGTTACAAGGTGCAAACTAGATTGATTTAATATACACTTCAGAAGCCTGAGGAGCATTATTTATATGTAAACAGTAGATGTTTCAAGTGTTGTTCCAGTGATCTGTTAGAGCCAAGTTGTTGAATGAACAACCAGGAGACCTGAAATGTAATTCCAGCTCCCCATTTGATCAAAATGTGTGATTCTAGGCACATGAGGGTTTCCCTAGGTAAGTTCAGTCGTAGATTTGAAAGGCGTTGGCCGTCTTTGTGCTTTTCCAAGTGAACAGATGCTTAATTCATAACAAACATTGGCAAAGCTAGTAGGTCTGGCATTGGATGCCAGCATTTTTACTTTGTCAATGGTTGTTTTGTTTTGTCATAGCTTCTGCAAACATTATTGTTGGGGAAGTAGTCAATCTAAAAAAAAATTGCTAAAAACAAAAATTATTTTATGGCCCTGAAAAGTACACATTGTCCGAGAAGTCCGTACAACTGAAATGAACCACTTCCTGTGCGGATACACTTTTTGTGAAAAGTTGCATGCCTTCACTCCAGTGAAGTTAGGCACTTGGGGGCATATGTAGGAAGGCCGTTTGCGAATCGCAAACGGCCTTTTGGTATGTAGGTGCCACATATCAAAATAAGGAATCGCAAAAATTGCGATTCATTATTTTGCTAAAGCATTTAAGGAATCGTAATTTGCGATTCCTTAAATGCTATGTAGGAGTGCCTTTGAATATGTCTTAAGGAATCGCACAATACCACCTACTCCAAGTAGATGGTATTTTGCGATTTCCTTTAAAATTATTATTTTTTTTTAATTCAAAGTGCCATGTGGCGCACAGACATGCCCTTAGGGCATGTCTGTGCGCCACATGTACTTACAGGCACATTCCAGGGGTGCAACAGGTGTCCTTTGGACACCCTGGCACCCTTGGAATTGCGATTCTCGAATTGGCCCATAGGAATGAATGGGACACTCATTCCTTAATGGCGATTCGCAATTTGCTAATCGCAATTAAGACATTTTAGAGACTCGCAATAAAATTGCGAATTATTACCTACATTCCATTTTGCAATTCTCAAATAGCGATTCCTTAAAAATCGCTATTTCAGAATCGCAAAATGTGATTTACCTACATATGCCCCTTGGTGAAGTAGGCTGACCTACTACCCCATGATGTATGGTGTAGTGGGAGGAAGGAAAATGTGAATGACACAATAACAGACCAATGGATGAAGATGACAGGCTGGAAAACCCTATAGTTCAACGTTTAGTTTTTGTAAAATCAAAAGGTCTTGGCTAACGCCAGCCCTATAAGAGAGTAGGGAAGTGAGGCAAAACAAGACCCAGGCAAGGTGGTGGGGAGAAGCAAACTACAGCCATACCTTCACTATTCACCGGTGTTAGCATGTGACACCAGCACAACCCCTGCATCACCGCCGGCTGATAGCAGCTTGGCCGCAACACTATCATGAATTTCAATAAGAGTGCTTATTTAGCAGGAGAAGAGCATGGGCCATAGGTACGTACACATTTTCCCATACACACAGAATGGGCAAAGCCCATTGATACATATGGTCTTATGTGCCAGTTTTTTAGGAATTTTGTAAATATTCCACCAGCTACTACCTACAGAGAGTTCGATCTCTTGGAAGATACTTTGCAATGCTTCTGTAATTGGATTGGGAATATTGTCTGTGGGGACTGGCATACGTGGGAGCTACACAGATAAATAGTGGATGTATGCACCGAAATGTGTTCTATGTCCATGAATGCTACATGTACACAGCAGTAATATCACTTTTATATCTCACTATATATGCATTTCACAAGAGTTGCTTTCACGCATTCAAACCTGAGTTACCATAACTAAATCTCACAAGCCATTATTTAACTGGGTTTAACTATGTAGGTCAGTAGGAGTTCTTTCTGTGTGTATATATATATATATATATATATATATATATATATATATATATATTTTATCACACAAAGAGTTGCCTCAAAAGAAAGAGCCCACAGAAGGTAATCTTGCCACCACAATTTTAATGAAGGTTGTAGCAGAATCAAGCAGGATGCCGCAAACAAGAGTTCAAGCCGACGCGTTTCGGGCCCCTGCCCTTTGTCATAGGCTTTGTAGATATGCGGAAAACAACTGCAACATTACAGCACCTGATATTTAAAGAGTCACTTCCCTTGTGGGCGTGGCCGCTTGCACGGCCTCATGGTCTCTGTAGTGCTTAGTTTGCCTCCAGTGAGTTTTGCACGAAGTCCGCAAAATAAAATCCAATATTGACCCAAGTGGGGTGTCGCACACACCGCTTAGTACTGCTGCCAATATAGTACCTCCATTAACTGGCACCTTCTCCTGCATCGAAGAAAGCCGTTACGCCTCCTTCCAGGACTGAGCTTACAGCGGAGCATCTTTCGCGGCTGGGCAAGCCGCTCAAAATTTTATCACACAAAGAGTTGCCTCAAAAGAAAGAGCCCACAGAAGGTAATCTTGCCACCACAATTTTAATGAAGGTTGTAGCAGAATCAAGCAGGATGCCGCAAACAAGAGTTCAAGCCGACGCGTTTCTGGCCCCTGCCCTTTGTCATAGGCTTTGTAGATATGCGGAAAACAACTGCAACATTACAGCACCTGATATTTAAAGAGTCACTTCCCTTGTGGGCGTGGCCGCTTGCACGGCCTCATGGTCTCTGTAGTGCTTAGTTTGCCTCCAGTGAGTTTTGCACGAAGTCCGCAAAATAAAATCCAATATTGACCCAAGTGGGGTGTCGCACACACCGCTTAGTACTGCTGCCAATATAGTACCTCCATTAACTGGCACCTTCTCCTGCATCGAAGAAAGCCGTTACGCCTCCTTCCAGGACTGAGCTTACAGCGGAGCATCTTTCGCGGCTGGGCAAGCCGCTCTAAATTTTATCACACAAAGGGTTGCCTCAAAAGAAAGAGCCCACAGAAGGTAATCTTGCCACCACAATTTTAATGAAGGTTGTAGCAGAATCAAGCAGGATGCCGCAAACAAGAGTTCAAGCCGACGCGTTTCGGGCCCCTGCCCTTTGTCATAGGCTTTGTAGATATGCGGAAAACAACTGCAACATTACAGCACCTGATATTTAAAGAGTCACTTCCCTTGTGGGCGTGGCCGCTTGCACGGCCTCATGGTCTCTGTAGTGCTTAGTTTGCCTCCAGTGAGTTTTGCACGAAGTCCGCAAAATAAAATCCAATATTGACCCAAGTGGGGTGTCGCACACACCGCTTAGTACTGCTGCCAATATAGTACCTCCATTAACTGGCACCTTCTCCTGCATCGAAGAAAGCCGTTACGCCTCATTCCAGGACTGAGCTTACAGCGGAGCATCTTTCGCGGCTGGGCAAGCCGCTCAAAATTTTATCACACAAAGAGTTGCCTCAAAAGAAAGAGCCCACAGAAGGTAATCTTGCCACCACAATTTTAATGAAGGTTGTAGCAGAATCAAGCAGGATGCCGCAAACAAGAGTTCAAGCCGACGGGTTTCGGGCCCCTGCCCTTTGTCATAGGCTTTGTAGATATGCGGAAAACAACTGCAACATTACAGCACCTGATATTTAAAGAGTCACTTCCCTTGTGGGCGTGGCCGCTTGCACGGCCTCATGGTCTCTGTAGTGCTTAGTTTGCCTCCAGTGAGTTTTGCACGAAGTCCGCAAAATAAAATCCAATATTGACCCAAGTGGGGTGTCGCACACACCGCTTAGTACTGCTGCCAATATAGTACCTCCATTAACTGGCACCTTCTCCTGCATCGAAGAAAGCCGTTACGCCTCCTTCCAGGACTGAGCTTACAGCGGAGCATCTTTCGCGGCTGGGCAAGCCGCTCAAAATTTTATCACACAAAGAGTTGCCTCAAAAGAAAGAGCCCACAGAAGGTAATCTTGCCACCACAATATATATATATTGCGCTCGTCAAATCCCGGCGAATCCCCAGGAAAGAAAACAGCACTCGGGAGGTTTCCTTCTCACGGAGTAGTTTATTCAATTACAAGCTACACCACAGACGCGTTTCGGCGATTTGCCTTCATCAGTGTGTGTATGCACACGCACAACCAGGTATATATTTATATATGCCGCTGTACATATGTGTATTTACATCCTATGTAATCTCATATATTTACATGATTTAATATCAGAGCGGATTTAACACACATCACTTTTTTCACGATCTTGCCGTGGATCGGCTATTGGCGATTCCTATATACGGAACCGCCCTGTCCCACTGTCCCAGGTTTGCGCAATAGAGGGACATGTTCCCTCCATGGTTCAGGGTCGTAAGTAGTACTGGTCCCTCTACAATTCCTCAGCCCCAGAAGTCCTGCCCACTGAGGCCTGGGCAGGAAGCCACTTTAGGGGCAGAGTTTTTCTACTTCCGTTCAGGAGGTCAGTGTAACATCTTCTAGTAAAAGGACCCTGGAACTCTTTTGGTTCCCACTGTATACCGCAGGGCTGTGACGTAAGCATTGGAGGGATGAGTTGAAGCCAGCCTTAGAATGTTGAGTTCTAATTTAGACACAGCGGAATAAAGATTTGTAAAAATACTCTCTGTGTGTGGCGTACTTACTGGCGAGTGCCTAGGCTGGCATGAAGCTACAGTCAGTATCCACCACCTGGTGTGGCAGTGTGAGCTCTGCACCTAATGATTACCTGCAGCCATGAGGCCTACTTGGATGGGACATCCGGCTGCAGGAAATAGATGATTGGGCCAGGCGGCCCACACTTTGTGTGAGGTAAAGTTGGGAAACTTGGTGGCCTTCTCAAAGGTCACAGAGGGGCTGTAGAGTTTAGCTATTCCAAGACATCCACTAAAAGTTGGTAGATGACCCATCCTCCCAATTTCGAGAGTATACATTTTTATACTTTTATCTCCAAAAAGTAATTCTTTTTTTATCAAGGTTTGGGGTAAATGTTTGACTGCACTCTGTATTTTTTCAATCCGAAACAGCGAAGATAATGAGCATATGGCCGCCGTTGGCAACAAGTACAGCTGTGTTGAGTTTGGCGGATGGAAGACATCTCTAGCTCCTCTGTCCTATTTAACTTCTCCCCTGCTGATGACGGAACCGCTCCGTCATCAGCTGCGGTGGCGCTGTGCTGATGACGGAGCGGTTCCGTCACGGCCCGCTCGGCATGCCTGCGCGGTGGATTCCGCGCCTGCACTGAGCGTTCCATTGAGCGGGCGGGGCCGTGACGGAACCGCTACATCATGAGCACAGCGCAACCGCGGCTGGTGACGAAGCGGTTCCGTCACCAGCATGCGCCAGCCGCGCCGCTGTCCCGCCCCCTTAGCACTGCGGCAGAATAGCTGCCGCAGTGAAGGGGTTAAAGATTACACTCCAGACACCCCCAACAGTCTCCTAATTACACCTGCGAAGCTTATAGCTTCACCCACCTCCAGCTCAAACACTTGCTTGTTGCTGAAAGACAATGCAAACAATAATCATGTATCAGTTATGTCTTAAAAACTCCATTGCTCAATAAAAATAAAATCTAAGCAATAAAAATATATATATATTTTTAAGATAATTTTACAAACTCTGGGGCTTATATACAATGAAATGGTGCAGCATGGTGCTGCAAGCAATTTTGCTGCGCTGAGCGGTGTCATTTAAAAAATGCAGCGATGCACCATATTTCCAAGAATACAGTGCACCCCTGTGCCTTTCCCTGTGCTGGTGCACAAACAGGTGGTGGTAGGGGCTTGTAAATATGCCCCTCTTTTCTCTGTTTTTAGCCTCATGTAAAAATCTGCATCTAATACAGAGTGGTACAAAACTGGTTTGCTTCATTCCCTGCCAGGCAAGCAACAAAAATGGTGCAAAATGGGTTTGCTCCTTTTTTTGCACAAGATACAATTCTACCACGTAAGGACCAATTGGCCATAGGGTGCCATAGGTGCTATTTACCTGAGTTGTACATCTGTCAAGATTTTACCCATTTGCCTTCACCTACATTTTGAAATAGGCTCCCACCTCCCAATCCCAATAGGTGTTTATAAATTCAGCATACATCACTTTTGGTAAAAGAACCATATTTAAAGAATGAAAAATAAATTAAATGAATAACATAAGTAAGTGAGGAGTATGATCATTGGGATAATGACTAAACCTATGATAAGGACCTGTTCAGCAACTCAAAAATATCCTTGCAAGTGAATGCTTTAAAATTGCTTAAAAAGTGGGACTTTATGGGGAGTCGCAGGGCATACGGGGATTACTGGGCTCAGGATGACAATTAGAACCTTTTACCACTGGTGTCCTGAGACATTATCCTAATATTGAGTCTAAAACTGAGCACCAAGCGCAGCCCTTTAACACTTGACCCTCAGGGTAGCAAATGCGAGCTGTCCAAGGCTTACTCAAGGAGATGGCTTTATAGACTCATTAAAGTACTTTGTGGAAGTGGGGAATGACCTCCTTTATATATAATGTTCGGGACAAATTAATCCAAGTTTCTTGATATCGCGTGCTCCTTGGTATAGTGCCTTGCCCAGGTGACACTTACAATAGAATCCATTTTACCAGGGCGACTTTCTTCGCCCCGTACCAAAGGCACTGCTTATATGGGAGCAGTTTTTCGAACATAGGGGTTTGTTATGGAAGGAATTCTGGCAGTAAGCATAGGAGGAAATGGCTAAATGAAACGGTGACGCTTATTATGAAAGGGTAGTTGTTTAAAATAAAAGGCGCCAGAGGTCTTCTGTTTGAATACACATGGGGAAAGATGCATTATATAATAAATAAAATGCTAGTTTTTTGAGCACATAACGTTGACACTTGAGAGAAGAGGAGTGAGTCATGCCGTTGATGAAATGTTGTAATAGATGATACATATTCATCGATGAAATGTAATTACAAATATATGTTTTATTGTTTCTTGTAGTGACACCTGACGAAGGGCCCCAGAGGCCCAAAATGCATTGGGTTTTTAATAAACACTGCTACTGGATTAACATATGCGTCAGTACGTGTTTTTGAATCGAGGTCCAGATGGGCACAGTAATGACATGAGAAACCTTTGTAAAATGGCATCATTTCGAGCATGTGGTAAACAAGTGGACTTAAAATCAAAAGATTGAGAAAGTGGTAGAGTTTATATATCAAGATATATGTGCAATATGAGGTTTGAAACAATAAGAGCAAGAAGCTCCCATATAAGCAGTGCCTCTGGTACGGGGCGAAGAAAATCGCCCTGGTAAAATGGATTTTATAGACTCATGGGCAGAGACGCAACTACAGCGAAAATTTGGAGGGGGCTGAGGAAAAATTTCAGGGGGGGCTAATTCTTCCAGCAATAGGCAGAGTGAAGATGCAGGGGCTCTAAGAAGGGGTGAAAAACAACAAAGCCTCATTAACAAGCAAGAGGTCATTCAAAGACCTGTGAAGTACTCTGTTGCGGCTCTGTGTGTGCCCGGGAAGCTGTCCTAGCCCAGGCTGCCACACACGATGGGGGGGCTGAAGCCCTTTGAGCCCAATGGGCGTTGCTCACCTGCTCAAGGGCATATTTATGAGAGGAGTTGCGTTGCTCTTGCATCACGCATTGCGGTGCAAGTGTGATGCAAATCCAAAATGCGATTTATGAAGCAACGCAAGGCCACATCGCATTGCCCTGAATTGCTTCAAAGATCAGGAGTAACGCAGCTCAAATACCTACGCTACTTTACTCTGCCCCCGGAAGGCATTCCATGGGTGAAGCATGGGTGTTTCCATAAAAAATCCCATGAATTTTGATGCACTTCCAGATTTAACATCACTGGCAGACTTGGGAATGTGCCAAAAAGACACGCCTTCTCATGGGAGCCGTAGCGAGGATTAATATCTTTAGTAGTCCCGGCCCCTTGATATACCACCATAAAAAATTGTTGTTCAGAGATTTTCATTTTCGTTTTATGTTTTTGTATCATTAAAGTTATTTAGTTTGAGCAGGCATTGCTAATCCAGGCCAAATGTTTCTAGACGACATTTTTAAAAATGGCGGATGTGTTGCAGTGATGTTGTAATATTTCTGGAACCATGAGGCCTAAATATTTTATTTTAGGGTCCAAATATAGTTTTTGTGGGTCAAGTAGTCATATATAGACTGGAAATAACTTCTCAGAGCAACCCTTCTTCCATTTTCCAATATGGCAGCTCTATAATGATGTTTTAGTGTCACGAGTCGCTCCCTGCATTCTCGTGCCCACCAGCAGGGGGCTGAATTGTGAGGCTCTCCAGTATTTTAGTAAGCTTCCAGACCCTCCCCTTCATGCATATACTGACTTCCGGTCATTTGGATTCAACTTGCAAATAGTCATCTATTCCCAATCAATGCCGGGTTTTGTGAAAGCCAGCCCGTTCATGCTTGAAGCCAGCCTGCTCATGTTTGACACTCCATTACCTAGAATTCCCTGCTCACTGCTTTGTCTCCACCCCTGCAGGCCAAGGATGGGTGGAGGAATCCAGTTCACCTGTGCTTGACTGCTGCTAGCCTTCTCACACCTGATGCATGTGATTACTGTGAGCTCTTTTAAGCCCCAGCTCCCTTCAGTCCAGTGTTCGTCATTGTAGCTGTGTTCCTTTGAGACAGATCGTTATTTCCTGAACTGTTTGATATTCCTTGATTTCTGAGCTATAGTCAATCCTTGTTCCTTGATTTCTGAGCTATAGCTATTCTTGTGCCTGAATTAGCACTGCCTGCAGTGCTACCTTGTTTCCTGAGTTCCTGAGCTATAGTTATTCTTTGTTCCTGGGCTTCAGCTATTTCTTGTTCCTGATTTGCACTGCTTGCAGTGGACAATTGACTCATTGTTTCCTGAGTTGTAGCTATTTCCTGTTGCCTTGAACTAGCACTGCCTGAATTTTTCCCTTGACTCCTGAAGCTTTAGCAATTCTCTGTTCCTGAACCAGCACTGCCTGCATTGCTTCCTCGACTCCAAAGCTTTAGAAATTCTGTGTTCCTGAACTAGCACTGCCTGCAGTGCTACCTTGACTCTTGACCCTTGGCTCTATTCTTGTTCCTGCCCCAGCACTGCCTTCTATGCTACTTGGTTTTCTTGATTCCCTAAGCTGCACTATTCTAGTATACCCTTGTAGCCTCCGCTTCTGTATATCCTTTCCAGTACCTGCCCTTCTTCCCATTTCCTTGCTTCCAGTTCCTAGTTTACTGTCTTTCTATTCCTGCTGTCTTGCTTCTAATTACCTTGTATGTTTGTTACTTGCTTTCTGCCAAGTCTGTCCTGTGATTTCCGCCCTTTCCTATTAAGCACTCCTCCTTGCTAGCTCCTTGTCTATTGTGCTTGTGTTTAGTACTACCCCTTTGCTGTTACTGCCTTGCGTGTTCCTGTTTGATCGCCAGGATCCGTGGGCACAGCTGACCACCTAGGTGGTGTTTCTTGTTCACTGTGAGTATTGTCTTTGTGTTACATTTATTACATCACCATAGGTATCAGCTTCCCAGACCCTGCCTTTGCATGCATATCCTATATGTAGGTATTTGCAGTCAGTATCTGTAAC